>NW_025220694.1:1351184-1487611 GCF_014066325.1 Apis laboriosa | reverse complement strand
TTTTTTTTTTTTTTTTCATTTTTCTTTTTTTTTTTTTTTTTTTTCCTAGCAGGTCGGAAAAATTCGTAACGAGAATGGATTTTGTATGTATAGGTAAGTGTGTACGAACTTTGAAAAGAGTTGAATTAGTTTTTCGGATATAAATTGACATCGGATGAAAAATATGAGGGGGGGGGGGGAGGGGAAGGAAGACGAGATTATGATTGATTCGGTGAGAGCTTGATTATACGAATTCGGGCAAGATGCGAGAATTCCAATTTATTCGAAAACGATAAAAACGTGGAAAACTTTGGATTAAGTTTTATTGTCGGGGAAGTATGGAGTTATATCTACGGAATAATCGAAATCAATATTGTGATATTCAAGTGTTGCAGTGGATTAATATGTTTATATTTGTTCAAACGTTGTAAACAAATGTTGTATTTTTTTGATAAGGTATATCAGATTGTTGCAGATGAAGTGATCGATATTTTAGTTAGAGTTGTGACACTTATAGATTTATTGAGAATAAGAAATTGAATATATCTTGTCCATCGAAAAACAAGATGTTAAAATTATTACGATTAGTATTAATATATTCGAGTTGTACATAATTTAGTTTTCAAGCGTTTCAACAAATATGAAATTCGTAAAATTTTAATATCAAAATTATATATAATGATTTTATTCTTCGGATTAGTACATTTGTATATAATAAAATAACATTATGAAATTAATTTGGAAAATTGGTTATATAATGTATTAAATGTATCAATAATATAAAATCAATAGGTATACATTGATGAATCGTATTAGCAGATAATTTTAATAACGTTAATACCAAGTTCACGAAAAAATAATAAATCTTCGTTATTGATTTATCATTAATTTCTACGTTTTAATAAAATTCAAATACATAGATCGATCAAAGTATTTGGATACTTATAAACCATACAATTGCATTTGTATAATTAATTAAATTAACGTATAATTATATTCCATACCATTTAATAATATTTTCATGTAATTGTAAAAATTTGATACCGCGAAAAAGAGAAAATAACATTTCATTGGAAAATAAAGGTATGTGTAAAATACTCCCTGCAACCACAATGCAAAGTTAGTCCGAAGAACCAAGGAAGAAGTCTTCGAAAGGCTCTTCATTATACCGTGAAAAAACCTAACGAATGCCATTTGAAAAACAATTTCTTCTAAAACTATCCATTCAATAGCATGTTCTCAAATTCTTCTCTACACTATAAGAATTTAAACGAGGTCAATTCCAAGAATCCTTAGGACTTCTAAGAGGCCAAACAGAAAACAGATTCCAACCTCACCAGACACAGACATTACACAGGCCGTGTAATATCTCGAATAATCCTCGATTCTCCTCCTCGTTTCACGTCTTCTCATTCTTCTTCAAGCGCGTTCATCGTCGTCAAAAATCGATCTCTCCCATCGATTCTCTCCCATAAATATCTATAAATTAAAAGAAGTGGAATCTATCAGAAATAGAATCGCGAAAGAGGTTAGAAACGGGCGAGATCCGTTTCAGATACCCATCCGTGAAGGAACGAGGTTCGAAACCCTTAATTACTCGGTCGACAGGCGAACCGTGACAGAGGAACGACTTCTCGTCCCCTTTTAAACCCGGTCGGCCGGTTGTTTTAGCAACAATTTAAACTCATAACGTTTGCGATGTAGCCACGACTCGTTGTTTTCGACGGAGCGTCCGTGCGCGGAGGCTTTGCCATAATTACTCGACCGGTAATACAGAACGGCTCTTGAGTGGCAGCTCATATTACTCGCCTAACCCGCGTGAAAACTAACCCCTTAGGGAATGAGGTGGAATGGGAATTGCCATGGCTCGTGGACGCTCGAGCGAGGAGGGGAACTCGCGCAGCCGGGGGTCCAAGGGTGGAGCGAGCAATGGAGGAAAAAAAGAACTTGGATGCTCTCGGCCTTTTTGACGGTCTCTTTCTCGTCGTATTAACGTTCCGTTGGATTCCTTGCCTGGCTCCCCGGAATGGAAGAGTAAATTACGGATTATAATTAAGAAATGTTTCTTTCTCGATCGTAAGTGGCGAGTTTTAAGGTGTTGAAATGAATTCGCGAGGTAAATGGAATCTCTGTGATATTATTCTTGGTAAATGGGATGGTTGATCGTTATTATTAATATTTAAAAATTATTAATTTATCTTTTATAATAAATTTATCTTATAGGATACTTTTTTTTGTTTCTGTTACGTGATAAATATTTGAAAATTGTTTAATTTCTGATTGATTACTTTTTAATTGATCGTCTTGATAGGATTTGTCTCCCAATTAATTCGGATAATCAATCAGTTGTATCGTGTTTTGAAACTAATTTAATCTTGAAACTTTAATGGATATTCCTCGAAACCATAAATGGAAAAAATTTTTTTCTTTACGAGAAATACGTTATCGTTTATGAGAAGAATATTGATTGACGTAAATCCTTGAATCCGTTCTACATGTCAGAATTATTTTTTTTTTTTCTTAATAAAAAATTAAGTTCGATATTCTAATTTCTTTATTGCTATCTATGAAAAAAATACTGTCCATAAGATAATGGAGACTAAACACAAACGCATGATGTATAAAATTAGTCTTATCAAGATCAAAGCAGAGATGGAAAAATCGTGTTTGCAGAAAATATTCAAGAAAATATTAATATTATATATTATCGTAATATTTTACTACTTTACGATATTATATAATTTTATTGAACAAATAATATAATTCAAAATTATCACAACAACTCCTTTAAAAATCAAAATATTTTTAAATTGTATCATTTTCTTCAACGAACGATCATCGAGATTTTAATTAACATAAACAATAGCTAATCCTAATAATACAATATATTCTCCGCGAAAGTATCCTTTTCCCGAAATGTACAATATATAAGAAAAAGTATCAGTTCCAGAAACTTCCATTAGAATTCTGCATGAAAGATCAAGACTGAAAAGTTCTAGGTTTAGTTAAAACCTTTTAAAAATATCTACGTCTATGTAGTCGAACATAAAACCGAATTCCACGAAACCTTTACACATCTTCCTTCCTTATCCCTGCAAGTCTTTTAAATTTCAAGCTTTCTCTAAAACGCATACCCTAAACAAACAGACCGGCCGCATTATCAGCACGCGTTCCCACAAAATTTATTTCACCTGGAACTAATTCGAAGCGTTGTCGCGGCGTTAATTACGTCCGCAAATAATCCAGCGTGACGGGGCGCTGAACAGGCGACAGCAAACATCAACGGCCAACGGGGAAGAAATGAATTCTGGGAAAAGGGGGACTCGGCAAAATCGGCCGGTTAAATCATTCTTGCGTAAGAACGTGATCGTGTATAAGCCTGAGCCGAAGGCTTAACCGTTCAAGGTCGCATCCCTCGCCAGTTAAAAAATTATCATCCTCTTTGTAATAATACGGAAATTACCATTTTTCGTGGATCAACCCATTAGCTCCCTCTCTCTCTCTCTCTCTCTCTCTCTCTCTCTCTCTCTCTCTCTCTCTCTCTCTCCCCTCTTCACCTTATTATTAATGAGGTTGAAATAATATACGTTGTTAAGGGCATCATTTTGAGTAAATAACATTTTATAATAAGGCTGACAATTTTAATTTTCGAATTAAACTCGAAAAAATATTTTGATGCTATTTCGGTGAATTTTGTATATAAACGTACAGTCAGCACGTTTATTATTAACTGTTTAAAAATATATTGGATTTTGAAAGATCGATTCTAGACGCTGAAAAATGGTGTAAATGAAAAACATTCGATCTTATTTATCAATTTATAATCAATTTAATTTTTATTATTATTTTTCTATATCACGACTTTTCGACGCCCTACATTATAAATACATCAATACCATATAATAATACTTTATAATACGTATACAACACGTGAATTTCGTTACATTATTTATATATTCGAAACGGATTATTACATCAATATTGAAACATGTAGCAACGTTTGAACGAATGGGGAATGCCCCATTCGTTGAATGCTCGTTCCTTTCTTACGAAAAAATTTTTTCTTTATATTTTTCGATATGTACATAAACAACATGAACAGAAAAGAATCTTTAATAATCGTCCACCAAGCGATCTTTCGCGATCTTTCTCAAATGACGCGTGCGACCCTCTTCCCCCTCGATTTCTTGGTTCGAGGTTTGCAATAAATCGTGGCCCGGCCGGAGATTACGCGGCAAACGTAATTCTTGTTTGTAGTAGATAAGATAGGTGGACTCGATGAGGTGAGGAGAGCCGAACGTGTATACGAAACAAGCGGAAGATAGTGGAGAGAGGGGAGGGGGAGGGGGAGGGGAGGGAAGGCTTACGCCTCTATCGGCTCGGCTTATCTCAGGAAGTTGTCAGCCGGGGCAACCCGTTTAAGGCCGAGGGCCTGTTTAAACTGTAAAAACTTCTTCTTGGAAACGTGAAAACTCGCGCCCTCGTGTCGTGACATCTCTCTCTTTTTCTCTCTCTCTCTCTCTCTCTCTCTCTGTCTCTATTATCTCCGTCTCTATTATCTCTTTCCCTTTCGCGTTTTGGGGAACGAGGAAGCAGGGCGATAACGCGGAACGATGATCGTTTGAGGAACGTTTGAAAAGCGCGTTTTGACGCGTTGTCCTGCTACGTGACTCAACAGGTCTCTATTGCGGTGAACTACGGGGGTGTTGTCTCGTTGTCTTCTTGTTGCTCCGATCGATCGATCCGATGCCGTTTTGTACCCGCTTTATGCAGCCTTCACTCTCGTCTATTTATTTATTTAAGCTTTTGCGTCTATGTATACAGGATGAGTCTGGTAAATGGGTTGGACTTTATAAATCTCTTGGATGGAAAAGGAAAAAAATTGTAGAGGAAAATTTCAAAGTGTTTCTCTTTTCTTTTTTTTTTTTTTTTACGTTGATTGATATTTTTAATTTCGTAATGATGAATCGTGGAGTGACGATTTTTTCTCTACAATATATAAATCATTGGGGGGCAACGAAAATTTAGATTTTATTTTAAATGAAAAGATATCTGTCTGATGAGATCTGACTATATCTAGTTGAGTAAAAAAGATATCCAGTTACCGACACCGACAGAGTTCACTCAATGTATGGTATAAGAAAAACTCATTAGTATAAATAATACATGAGAGAGAGAAAGAGAGAGAGAGAGAGAATTAATGACAAGGAAGATTAGATAGAACGGAAATTAGATAGATATGTACACTCGTATTGGAAGCGCATGAGGAAGCAAATGAGGAAAAAATTTAAACGATGAATTGTATGTTACAATAGCTTCTACAATATTAAATTTATATTTTTCAATGATATCAAGAAAGATTATCGGGACATTCTATTAACGAATAATTATTCAAAATTTGCTTCTGTTTTCTAACGTTGAAAGATTTAGACTAGATAATACGTAATCATAATTTAGACATCTAACTTCCATTATTAATCAAACAAATTTATATCGAAATCTTTTCAAAGAATTAATATAAACAAAAAGAAGATTAAATTATAAAATCATAATTCAAAATTGGCCTAACTAATTTGAAGCATTCATCAAAATTTTCTAAATAAATTTCAGAAATAATATTTTTACAATGCTCTATAAAAGATATATTATGAAAAAACTGTGTTATGTAGAAATATTATCAAGAAAATAATTAAATTAGAAATACAAATGAATCGAATGACTGCGTATATCAAAATTAAGATAAAATTTATATATCATGCTTATGAATTAACTAAATCCGATCTGAATTAATAAAATATGTTTTTAAATTATTCACATATCATAATAAAAATTCATAAAATTAAAAACAAATGTAATTAACATAAAACTAAGATTGAGAATAATTCAAAAGGTGTTAGGTGGTTGGATGATGTAACACGACAACAGTGTTGCAATATACATACTTGTTTCAATAAAATAATTATTCGTTTAGAGTTTGATCATCGTTGGATAATCATCGAGGAATATATCGCGTTATATAGATAATATAAAATATATCTTTCTTTTCAAGAAAGCATGTTTTCTACGTTTCACAATCAAAGCATTTTTAATTCTTCGAAAGACTTGACATTTGTTCTGCGTTTGATCGATTGCAGCTCCATCTACATGGAACATAACTCAACTTCTTCTTCATTAAAAGACGCCCATCCTTAATCGTTTATAATTAAACCACACACCATGAAGTTACTTCATCCACGTGAAAAACAATCCATTCGAATTTCACAACTCTCTCTCTCTCTCTCTCTCTCTCTCTCTCTCTCTCTCTCTCTCTCGATCGCTTTATTATATAAATAATATAATCATCCACGATTGTAATTGCACGATTCATATTCGAAGCGAGCGAAACGACCTTCATCCACAAGTGGTCCTTGCGGATTTAGGGGAGCGGGTCGAAGGAAACGAGCAGCTTGGCAGAGACAAAGCGATCGTAAAAAGAAAAAAAAGTGAACAGACATCGAAAGAACGGAACGGAGAGAGGTTAAGAAGGATCTGATCGGGAAAGAGAAAGAGAGAGAGAGAGAGAAGGAGCGCGTGGATAAGAAAGGGAAGAGGAACAAGCAGAAAGAGGCTGAGCGGTTTGGCGACGTAAGGGGCGTAAGAGGAAGAAAAAGAAGAAGAAGCGGCGGTTGGTAGAGAGAGGAGGGGGGCAAGAGAGGGAGAGTGAGGTCGCGGCTCGAGGTGGGGGAGTAAGTTGTTGGAAGAAGAGGGTTCGGGGCGAGTCACCTGAGCCTAACCGTGCACCACTCGAACTCGAACTCAAACAACTTTAAGCCGTGTGTACTCGCGCAAACAAAACAGCGCACTAATTGCTTACGTCACTCGGCAAGTCAATGGACTTCTCGACTCGTGAGAGAAGCCCGTGCTCGCCCGCTCTCTGACTCATAGAACGAGTCCCCAGGCCGCGCGCGGCCGGTGCACCGTCGTGGCCGGGTGACGAGCCGCCGCCTCTCGCCTTTCAATTAAATCACGTCCACGCACTGTTTACCTCGTATAAACCGCATCGCGAAGGACTACCCATATAAATTCACGCGGGCCCGCGTTAATGACGATCGTGTGACCGCGAGGAAAGAGAAAAAAGAAAAAAGAAGAAAAAGAATTGAGGAAAAAGGGACGACAAGTAAGACAATGATAAAATTTGGAGATCTTGGACCGAGCAGAAATCGAATTCTCCTGTATTGAAATCTCCTATATTTATATGTAGACTTGCCTAGGAATTTCCTTTCACCATAGAACATAGAAAAAGGCAGTTAATGAAGAAGGAATGAAAAATTAAAATAACATTTATTATCATTTGAATGCAGTTATCCAATTATTTTATTTAAAAATCGTCAAACCAGAAAACTTCCCTTTTAATTGATAATGGAAGAAAATACATACATGTAGTATTGGTATATTTATTGAAGAGAAGAATTCGTTAACTCGTGCGTGGATCATTGACAGTTAACAAAGATGATGAACCAATAAATAGTTACTACTAATTACCTCCTTCTCCTCGTTCTCCACAAAAGGAATCGTTCCAACGAGTCGAGTTCACGATAATCGTTGCACGACCGAGGAGAAGAAGAAGAAGAAGGAGGAGGAGGAGGAGGAGGAGGAATCGGTTTCACGTCCTTGATGATCGGTTCCACGCACGGTTTAAATATAATTAGAGGTCATTAAGCCGGATAACACGTCCCGTTTTCTCTTCTCATGATTTTTCCCTCTTTTTCTCGCCATTTTCGATCGAAAGAGCGAAAATTAGACCGTTAATGGCTTCATTTTCACGGACCACGGCCCAAGGCTTCCTCCCTCTTGTGTTCGATCGAACAACCGATCGGATTGAAATTACAGAGATCGAACGAGGCTTGTTCGTTCTCGAGCAGGCTCGGCGATAATGACGGCAATCGAGGAGGGGGGAGGGAAGGGAGGAGCCGGTGTATATGGACTCTATTAATGCTACCTGTCATCGGTATTATTTTCTTGCGTTGGGCATCGATAATCGTTGCCAACCGATCCTGCCAGCCAGATATTAATACGGGAGGGAAGATGACTTTTTCTCTCGAGCAAAGGTTATATATATATATATATATATCGTGTTGGACAACTCGATGTTTGGTAAAAACGCGCCGCTTTGATGGACTTCGCGGTGAAGTTCGGCAAAAACTTGAAACTCCATTTTCCACCATTCGCTATTTGTCGATCGATGAAGAAACGTTCTCTCGGCTAAGAATTAGAACGTTCCGTGTAACATGTTTGATTCGCACGTTGCTACACGCTTTATATTTAATTAATAATAAATTTACTCGCTCGAAAACAAACGATCAAAACTCTGTTTTCCTTTCTCGATAAGCATTCAAAACAGGAAGATGTAGTATACACACACACGAAAATCGATTTGAGAATTGATTTCTCTGCAGAGAATGATGTTCAAAGCGCAAAATATAGAAGAAAACTAGCAAGTAAGAAGATTACCTCTCTCTCTCTATCTCTTGTCCGCCTCAGCAGAGATCATTTAACAATTGATTCAAGAAATTGGCGGAGGATCTCGTGGTTCCAAACAATTGCAGATGTTAGCAGGAAATACGGGTCATCCGAGGGCGCTAAGAAGCTTCAGCTTGCTCGAAGCCAAGTGTCGAGGAGTGTATTCAAGCGTGCAGCACATATCCCCCGCGGTATGCAAGCCTAGCAAGGGGCTATAGAAGCTATCTTAGATCGAACGGAGTCCAATTACCAACGTTATTAATTAATCCCCTACCCTTGGCCCAGCCGGTCCATCGTCTCTCGCTTCCATTCTCAACCCCCATCGTCGTCCGTCTGTCGGCCAGAGATACCTGCCAGGGATATCCCCTCCCCTCGTGGACGAGGCACTCCATTGCCCGCCACGGCCTTCGAAACCTGGAAGGTCCTTTAAACACGTGCTATTATTATTATTATCTCGATCGAATTTTCATCGATTATCGAACGACTTATGAGAATAGGCCTGTTACGGTATGTATCGTGAGAACGAGATTTGATCGTGACGTGGATGATGATTGTTCTATGTGGTTGTGCTTTAAGGGAAATATTAGAAGGAAATAAGAATTATGTTTTTATTTTGTGCCAAGAAAGTGTTAAAGTATGTTAATGAAGTAATGAATGATCAGTGAGAGTTTTAAAATTTGTAATTTCATTGAAAATGATATGAAATTATTGAAATTATTTGAAGAAAGGTTTGATTGTTTCTTCATTAATAAATATTTGGATAAGTTTTATTTACATTTGTTAATTTAAATAAGTGGTAGATTGTTTGTTCCTTTAAATTGATCTGTATGAGATTATATTTTGCATATGATTGGTAAAATATTAATCAAGTTGTGAGTATTCGATTGACTTTTTAAGCTTTTGGAAATTTATATGCAAAAAAATATTTGTTGGTACATTTAATCATTAAATTCTAAATGGATGTATCTGTGTATGCAAGAATCTAATAATGGGTGTATTATACTTACAAAAGTTTTATACATCATTATATTTGTCATATCATTTGCTGATTAATTATAATATTTTCTCAATCTTTGAGACCAAGCTGAAATCTGATGCTTGTACAAATCATTGCTTGTTGATTACAAATTTTTTTTTATTACATATCAATCAAAAACATAAGAAATGTATTGCTAAGAAATCTTATATGTAAAATAAAGTCTGTATTTATTTTGTAAATAAAGTTAAAGTATTATACATAATGTTTTTTTAAAAATAAAAATTACATATGATTGAAAAACAAATCCCTGATCTCTAGACAATATATGAGTTATAGAATTTGATAAAAAAAAAAAAAAAAAATACATGCAAATACTTTTATAGATGAAGGTATAGAAAATTAAGGTTTGAAGGTGTTTCTATCATTGATTTAAAAGAGAGAAAAATAATAAAAGAGCATGGAAAAAGCAATTTGATGGAGCAGCAAAGAAATTTTTACATAATACACGTTGTTCTACGGCGTGAATATTTCTTTGAATCAAGCTCCATCGTTTCTCTCAACGAAATTCTATATTATTATACCCTTTGTACGCCGGTGGTTATTGAAAAATCTCGAATGATCCGGAGTCAAGGTCAGTGGAGGTCACGAGGGGTCGTAAAGTGATGATTGGCCGAGATACAAAACTCGTATTATATCAAGCGGCCATTCTCTTCAGGATTGAAATTCAATGCTCGATCCGCAATGAGATATTCTTTTCCCGACCATATTTTCGAATTGCCGTAGTTTTCGAATCCATATCGAAAATTGTAATAATAAAACGATATTGAAAAATTAAACGCTTCTTCGACACGTTCCCTACCATAACACTTGCATCCATTTTGATTTATTTGAATCATCGATTTGTTTGTCACATTTTCAACTTGTTTATTGACATTCTCAATTTGTTTATTTACACTGTAGTATTATTAATTTACATTTTCCGATTGTTGCGCTCTATATATACCTTTCCAACGGATGTGTATACAATGTCAAAAATCCAGTAAACACTTCCCTTTCGTAAATAATCTATCTCTATCTATAAGATATCTACAATAATGGAGACAAGAATTTAAGTACAATTTAAACCTGCAAAGCACACGTTATAATTAAAATCACATCAGTCTCTTTTCGATTTAATTATTATTTTATAAATTTTAACAAAAAAAAAAAAATAGCACGAAACATAAAAGAGAATTGAATTGCACATTTTTAAACTTTTACCAAGAATAAGAGAACGATAAAAACGATCAAATTTGGAAAATTATATAACACACACACACACACACACATTTATTAAGTGACTGAAAAATTGTAAGACAAAAATAACTTATAAATCAGAATGATGCCAAAAAAATTCGAAAGAAAATAATATGACCAAAGGTATCTTCTTTCGCACAGGATTTGCATATTTGCAATTCACGTGTAACATGTTAAGATATTTATAATATAAATATAATTTCTTATTCAACTTATTAAAAAACAAGTTAGATTATAATAATGATTAATATCATAATACCACCAATATCTATCTATTTCTTTCGTTCTACAGAAATTTTAATGAAAGAACACGCAGGGTATGCTAACTAATATTGTCGAAATAAGTATCACCATCGGCACGAATGCATTACACACACGCATCCCACACAAGAGACCCGAGCTTTGAAACGACAACCGAGCGAGCAACTTCATCGTCAAAAATTTTAGCCGGGCATCGTCACACTCGACTTCACCATGGCCACGGGGGAATTGTTTACCCGACCGAGCCGAGATCTTTATTAACTTTTTGCCACCAGATCTCGATCCATCCACCGTTACACACGCCGCTATAACACACCGCCGATCCCGCAGCGGCCAAAACTTCTGGCTCAACCTTACGACACCTTCCCTTCTCCCCCCCCCCCTCCCTCTTCCCCTTCTCTCCTTTAAGTGCTTATCGCCTCTTAATATCTGCCGGTGTATCTTCTTCACGCGCCCAAACCTGTCCTCCCTGTTTGCCTCTAACGGTATATCTTGCCTCTCTCTCTCTCTCTCTCTCTCTCTCTCTCTCTCTCTCTCTCTCTCTCTCTCTCTCTCTTTCTCTCTCCTTCCCTCCCTCTTGCTCTCTTTTGCACGCGATCGCGATAACCAACCACGTTTCCCCGACGGTTATCCCACGGTTAAGTCGGCCCAGCGATTTGACAAATCGTGTTCGAGGCCCGGGGGAAGGGGTATAACTCTCCACGGAGAGTTCGAAAAGAAATGGAACGAGATGGAAGAAGATTTTTGCGCGCAGGATCAGGATCTATTCCTTCGAGTCGAGTCTCGCCTCTCTCTCCTCCCCCCCCCCTCCCCCCCTTTCGAAGTTGGAAACGTCCGTGAAATAACACCAAGGGACCGATCCGACGGAGGATCCGAGGATGATCGTGGAAAAGAAGCGGGAAGTTGGTGGAAGGTAAAGCTAGAGAGTCGCTTTACCGGCCTGGTTTTTTGCCCGCGGCCGGCTGATTGGTGTTTTTGCCCCCGTGGCTCGAGATCCGATCGAGTCAGTGGGGATGAGGCGAGCCGAGAGGCTGCGCGGTGTCAGTCAATTACGCCTTAACAATAGGGTTACGTTTCAATTACATCGGCCAGGAATTGGGTGGATCTGGCGGCGAGAAGTGGGGGGCGCACTTCTCGGGAACGGGCGTGTGTTGAAACTGGTATCGCTGTCTTCGGGGTGCTATTGTGGGTCTATCGGGGATATCGGTGATTATTGATACCCCTTCGATATTAATTAGATAAGCGTGAGTGATTTGAAGTGTAGAAATGTCGAGAGTGGGATTATTGTCTTGTTATTAGGTATATCTTTATGCGCCAAAGATCGAGTGGAGATATGTTGGTTATGTTTTTATCTTAATAATAAAGTATGTTATTGATTTTTAGATTTTTTTTTTTTATTAAGGTAATTTTTAAATATCCGCTCAGATCGTGGATCATAAAATGGAAATAAAGGATTATCGGATTGTGAAATGTTTTTAATGTAAAATCAAACAAAAATTGGGGCGGTGTGATTCTATTTTTAATAATTGTGTAATGTGAACAACATTTGTTATTATTGGCAATTGGATTAATATGTTAATGATTCTGGTTCAAGGGAATCCAGATAAAACATTCAAATGTATTCATATTTATGTAATCACGAAAAATATTCAGATCCAAATATTTCCTTTATTCGAACATAAAATTAAAATCTAGGTTATCCTTTAACAATTTTCAAATTCATCGTTGCATCGTTATTTCGTTTGATTTTTCGTTCCAAGCTTGAAATTTTATCACATTTTTATCAAAAATGAAAGAAATTATCAAAAATCGAATAAGAATAAAGATCCTTTCGAAAGGATTCGAAAAATCACATTCTTCTGCAGACATAAGCGGTCCAGACCGCTTTAATTGATAGTCCCCCCCCCTCCCCTCCTCTCACGGGCGACAATACCGTGTAACGAGTGAAACGTGAAAAAAATGGCACCGAGCGGGACTACCGCAAGGCCCCATGAAGTTCGATCGATCGAAAAAAATGGCGTGGCATGACATGCCGTTGCGTGGGCCCCGAGATAAGGCCCCTCGAGGCCTCGAGGAGAGTGGTGCAACCCATAAGATCCCGGAGTCGTCGAACCGGCAACGCCGAGAGACGACTGTGGTCCCGCGGTCTCTCAGGTAAGGAAGAAAAAGGGAGAAAAAAAAAGGGGCGGCCGTGGTGGACGGAGGGGGGGAATCGCCCCCTAGAATGTCCTTTGTCGCAGCCCCCTCCTCCGACGCCTGCGTCCACCCTCTCCACGGCGACGAGTCCAGTCCTGAGGCCCGTGTTCGGGCCCTTCACGTGCGTGGAATGCACGTCGTGTCTTTGGTATCTTTTCGTTTCTCCCTTGGTGTTCTTTTTTCTCTCTCTCTCTCTTTTTTTTTTCTTTTTTTAGTTTTCTTCCGGTGATGATTTAAATGGAAGGAAGGATATGAATTTTTGTGTGATCTTTGTATAAAGTGGAATATCGATATTCGAGAGAGTTATTGTTGGGTATTGCCTTGCTGAAATGAATGAAATAAATGACATCTACGAAGTGAGATTATGAATTAACGAAGAATGATTTCTGTAAATTGAACTTGTTTATTCTGTGCCATGATATGTTTGATTTAGTATAAAATATATTCGGTCACAAGTTGATATATCATAATCTTGATACGATCAGAGATGAAAATTGAATAAGAATGGTACGTATAGTTAGAATTTAAAACTTTAGATACGTCGATTTTGAAAACGTCTGTGTTACGTGTGAGAAGAATTATTCCATTAAAATTAAATATCGATCGGATTGTTGATGAAGGATATTCTGTTGTTGAAAATCTATAGATTGTAGGGATTGAAAAAAATATGAAAAATAAAATTTTTGTGATATAGTCCAGCAGAAATATTGAATTAAAGTGTAACGATTCTTCTATCGTTTTAGTATAATTTGAATTTAAGTAGTGATTTAAATAAGGCATAGGCAACAAATGAAGCAGCACATGTTGAATTTTAAATATTATTTTTTTCGAAAAAGGTATTAAAATTTCTAAAAATAAAAAATAAGACTAATTAACGAATTTTCTATAAATATATAAATATTATTATCAAATAATAATGATAATGATAATAATTATCCATGCAAAGTAGTAGAAAATGATTTTTGCTTCTTGAAAATTCTATTAAATGATATTTATTTAAATTAAGTTCTATATTTTGTTATTATATAAGAATACTATCTTCCAGTTTATTAATATTCAATCTACAAATTTGAACAACTATCTTTATATCACTCAACTTTTCATATTTCACATTAAATTAGATATTCGAAAATAAAAGTATCAATGAATTTTCTTCAAAATTTTCTTCGCGTTTAAAGAAATTATTATACAAAATTTAACTCTCATGAATACAATATTACAATAAAAATAAATCACTCAACAATTATTAACAAAAATTATACAACTTTAAAATATCCTATTATCCACGATAAAAAGAATCGATAATTCAAACCATATATTAATAATGTAAAAAGTAACAATTTATTTCCAAGATTAATAAAATCCACCTCATAGTTATATCTCGTCCAAAGGAGATCCGCTCACCAAAACCTACTCTCCAGAACTGTCCCCTCATTTCCCCCCCCCTCCACGTTCGATTCTTTCAAATTCGCCTGTCGATCCTCACAGTCGTTACGTACGTACGTACGAGATCTACGAATCTTCGATCGCGTGTCCCGATGCATCGGGAGCCCCTGTGAACAGGGATTATCGAGGATGGAAAAGGAGGAGAGGTAAAAAGGAGAGGGGAGGGCGGAGGGAAGAGGAGGTGGACGATATATAGGGAAGCGTGGCCCGAACTGTCGAATCGAATATCTGGGTAATGGCATTCTGGATCTCCCGCTGCCAGGAACACGGCCCCGTCCACGATGAGCTTAAATTAAGGGTGGACCTCTCATTTTCTTAAAATATTAAATCATCGTGGCGGTGTCGCAGCGGGGCTGCCATAAGAGAGGGGGAGGGGAGGCGGGGAGGGTCCAAAGAATGGGGTCCCCCTCCTCCCCTCCGGCCCCGGATGGAGGAATTAAAATTCATTGGTCCGAGAAACCCATGTCACCGGTCGAGTGCCATCGTAAATACCTGAAGTCCTCTCTTCTCTTCTCCGTTGAGCGAGGTCACCAAGCAAAAATTATGCTTCCACGATCCGCCAAGGCCAACGGACGATGATCTCCATCCGCCGCTATGATACTCGGGCCCGATGGGCTTTTGTAAACAAAAGCTTGTAAACAAATGCTGCGAATATGTCTAATACGGGATTATCTATCGATAATTAATTGCTCGTATTTTTATAGTATACGTGATGTTTTAAACAAACGTGTCGTGCAATTCATAATTGTGTATCTGCCATAATTATTTTATCGTATTCTATATATCTTTGTAATATTGTAGCTTTTATATATAAACGTGATACTTTGAACAAATTTTTTCCTTTCGTTGTAATTTGGATTAAATTAAGAATTTATACTTGCAAATTCAATAAAAACGAATTGTGATTAAATACGAAATTATGCTATTGTGCATTTACTTTTGCCTATTTTTTGATCTTATCTTCATTCATATATTTGCAAGAAAGAAATTTCTTATTTGTAGAATAATGTATTACTTATTATATTTAAAATATTGTATAATTACGTTTATTAAATAATATTTGTTAAAGATGGAGGAAAAATTACAAATAGAAGGATATTGGTATTGTTTATGCAAATGTGAATGAAAATAATATTTATTAAAACAGCAAAAGTAAATGTGTAATAGCTATACATAAATATTCCTACATGCTTTATTCAATTTATGATATAAATTCTGTAATTTAAACACAATGAAGGTAAAAATTCACTTAAAATATCATGTATATAATTATAGAATATAAAAGCTACTAATAGATAGTTGTAAATTACAAAAAATCTTATTTAATGCAAAGAAAAATCATAAAATCTTATAATTTCTCCATTAATTCTTCAAAACAATGAATGATCGTAATAAAAATAATCAAAGAATTTAAAAGTACATTTTAACATTAATGTGCTCACTGGTAGATAAAAATATTACGTAAGTAAGAAGAAGAATTGAAGAAATTGGAATTTATAATAAAATTTGATTTATAATCCAATTTTTCAAATTTATTTTCATCTTTATAAATTACATGTTATAATTATACAAGTATAAAATCGTATAAAATCTTTATAAATATCTTTATAAATGAAAGAGTCAAAAATTTGTTTCGCCTAACTAAATGATAGTTTCATATATTTTTACATATTATATTGCATATCTAATGACAATAATTCATTCAAAAAACACAAAAATGAACGAACATATATTTCACTATCTTGATTTGCTACTAAAGATTGACACGTATTTTTTTTTTTTTTTTAATATCTATTTTGAATATACATAAGATTTTCCTTTAAAACGACGCAGAAAAAGTTTTTGCACGAGGAAATTCAGTATTCGTATAATTTTCAACAAGATCCTCGATATATTACCAATCATCGCGATGAATTTATCCAAAATCAAATTGCAAAAAATACTCACCCACCTCGTCGATCCTTTCACCTATTCATACCCATATTATTTTTTTATTAAACCTCGACCGGCTCGAGATACTGCAGGGGCCAGGGTATTTCCATGCAAACGATCTGTTCCGCCCCCGACAGTGCTCATTACGGCGTAAATAAATCGAGATTAAGCGTATAATTGTAGGCTCGCCTACGAGCGCGAGATAGGTCGTGGACGCGCAGGTGCGAACCACGATTTCCTGTTAATCTTATTCCAATGACTCCTCCCCCCTCCTCCTCCTCGCGGCTCACGAAGCGATGGGCCGCTTTAAATCGCACGGCAGATTTCGTTAGAAGTCGTCAGGGGCGCATTAGTCGCCCCTTTTAGCCCGTTTCCAGGGGCCCCGATACGATCTTCGGGGTCGAGGCAACACGAGGCGCGCGACTGCTTTGCATTCGCCGCGTTGAGATTTTCATCTGTTTTCTCGGAACGCCACGGTGAATAAACGCGCCTCGTTTCGACGAGCCGTTGAAAAAGCTTCGAACGAGGAGCGAGGGAAAGACCGAGTGAGGGACCTCATTGCCTCATTGGCAACAGTATCGGCTACCCTTTCGATGCCCTTACTTAGGTCGATCAGTTTTGGTTCGGTGAACGGAAGGGACGCGAGAATGTCGTGTTTGTAAATGGGGCATTAATAACAACGGTATTCGATCCTTTTTCAGTGCAACGAGTTTCCAATGTGATTTTTGTATTTTTAAAGTTGTTATAATTTTGGGATTAGATGGAAAGAGACTTATCGAGAGATACAATATAAGGAATTCCATATATTGATTCCATTTTATGGAAAATAAAAATACTCGATCTATTTTTATCTATTTTATTATATTCGATATACGATAATATTTGTATTGTAATATTTATCTTTATTTAGTGGATTATATTTATTTTTTTTATATATATTTATTTTTATTTAATATTTATCTATGTTCATATTTATTTAGTGGAAGGAAAAATTTATTTATCTCTTGATGCGATTGTTGATCTGAAAATTTCATGTATAATCTATGCTATGCTCTAATTTGTATTATTATATTGATATTAAGTATATTAATTCGAAAGATAACACACGAAGATTTCTTTGACTGACTGTATATGTATATATATATATATACACATATATACATCGGTGCGTGAATCGCGCGATTCATGAATCACCGGATGAAAGAATAGTCGAACACAGTGAATGGCATACAGCGAAAAAGGGGACTTAAATCACGAAAAAGGCTGGAAATAATTCCTAAATTTCTATGAAGCAACGGTCATATCCTCATCGCGGCCCTCGCATTCGAGTTAAACGATGCCTTTTGGAGCCGATGCTTCAGAGTCGTCGCGTTTGTCAGGTTGACGAATCAGTATTCTCCCCGAGTAAAAAGCCTCTCGTTCTCTCGACCACGGAGGGGTTAATCGTTTTTAAAATTTCCGACACGTGAAAGAAGAGAAAGAAAGGTGGGAGAGGGGGAGAGAGAGAGAGAGAGAGAGAGGGAGAGTGGGATGACCCAGGGCTCTCTCAAAAGAGCGTATCTCGCGCAAGCGGAGAACAGAGCCCGGATACCTGTTGACAGACATTTGCATCTGAATGGAGCGTGCTGTTCCGCTAAACGACTCGCCTAATCTCCCCGAGATTATTTTCTCGAGGACACAAGTTTCCTGCCCATTACCACCTCTTACACCGCGTTATTATCGCGATTCTCCTTTTTTCTTGTCCTTTCACCCTTCAACGTTTCCCGTTGTTAATCCCACAAGAATCGAAAAGGTATATATATATATATATGCGACGAATGAAATTCTCGCGTTTGACACTACATATTGGTCAAAAGATAATTATATATCATGATCGAAGACGAATAATTAATATTCGTCTCGTTTCTCGATTTAAATCGTGTACAATCATGAAATATTTATGAGATATCTACGATAAGACCTAACCTAAAATTTTGATTCGGGGAAATTCAGTTAATCTTGAAATGTTGGTTGAAGAAGAGGAAAATGGAAAACTTGATGATAAAAATCAATCGAATTTTTTATTATGTATTTATATTCTGTAAATAAAATTTCATTTTGGAAATATTTCTCATAAGAGGAGAGAAAATTATCATAAAATTATCATTTTATATTTAGCTAACCTCAAAATTTTGGTATTATAATGAAAAGGAAAATGGAAAATCTCTTTGATTGCGGGAAATCAATCGAATTATCTTTGTGTTCTGTAAATAAAATTTCATTTTGATAATATCTCTTATAACAGTTAAATTTTGAAAATTTTGTACTATCTTGTATCATAGTAAAGATATATTTTAAAAAGGAAAAAAATATTGAAAATTTAATCATTTAAATTTGATTTTAATCCCTCGAAGTGATATTCTTATTGCTCTAAAATTGCTCCATATACAAAAGTATACATTTAATTTTATCAATATTTGAAATATCTCTAAGTTTTTTAAAAGATCAATTTTAAGGATGCATATTTTGATATTATTAATTTTTTAACTTTTTCAAAAGAAGTATTTACCTATCATATAATTAACTTTCCAAAATTTTTGTAAAAAATTCAACAATATACATAAATGTACATAAATCAATTAAATATAACCAATTACGTGTAACCAAAGATTCTATTAATTTTAATATCGTTTAAATAGATTTTTAAAATATGTAACTACAAATTTTAAAATACGAAATCAAATACCAAAATAAATCACATACATTTTATTAATAACCTTCTCTATAAAACGATTCTTTTGCAATTTTGCAATTTCCATTAACAAAATAATTTACAAATTCTACGCATCGAGCTTGATCCCATTGCCATAATATATCCCACACAGGGATACATTACTCCATTACTACTGTGATTAATTAAACACCGCAGATAAATCAAAGCAGATCTCATTATACCGCAATTCACCGTTTGACAAGACATGATTCAACCTCGATTGTAGGTCGGTCGATTCCGTTCCTCCAGAAAGGATCAAAATCGGACACGGCCCGATTTGTATTTGTCCACGTCAAAAAAAAATCGACGACTTTTATGCTCTCTTTATTGAGAACAATGTACGGTGTATTATATACGCACTTGTACTCGGAGGATATTGCCTTGAAACCGGAACGAAATCGAAGTCGTGGCAAGCGAAGCAGAACGAGATTGGTACACGGATTCGAAAAGAGAGAATTAATGTTAGATAAAGGTGATTTAATTAATAGGATGGCCACGTGGCCACGCATTATGCGTGCTCCCTAGGATTAATGACCGGATAAGATTGTTAATTTCACGTCAGGCCGTCCATCATGTCAATGCGAAGATACGCCACTGACAACGTGGTGTATCTTATGTACGTGTATTAGGAGCGCACAGTTTGCCCGATGTGTGCGTAATACGCGTTTAATGGTTAACAAAAGTTTGGTTAATTAATAATACAATTGCTAAATTCGATCGAGTTGAATTGATTTCAGATTGTTTGTTTTTATAATTACTTTAAAAAATGCACTTTAGGTAGCTTTTAAAATTTATGAATTGATTTTCTATCTAGAAATATAATTAAACTCGCAGAGATAGTAGATACTTAATTTTTTAATATCATTATAATTTATTATTATATTATTTATTATATATATTATATTATAATTAATATTATTATAATTTATAATATTAATTACAGTTATATCTTTACTTATTTAGTTATATGTTAATGTGTTAAGTAATTTGGTGAAAACGTGTCTAATATAATAAATACAATGTCCATGTTTGTCTTTTTTTTTAAATAAATAAATAGAAAAACAATATATATATATATATATATTCTATTATATTATTATATAAATAGAATTTATCGGTGAAATGAAATCAGTTACATATCTTGGAACAAGAAGCGTAATGGTATCAAAGGATTATTTGAAATTGGATCTTTCACCTGAGGTGAAAAATCGACAACAGCGAAGCCGCAAATATTTTTATCCTGATTTACGAAAATCAAGTTTTCGCGCGAGCTATTATCAGCCGAATGAAGTTGAAACTCGGCCGGTCCACTGTTCAGAGTAATTTATTGGACAATTTCATCCGTGGTATCGTTCTATCGTTGAAGCAACACGTGCCGTTGCCCACGGTATCATTAACAGTTTTTCAATTGCGAACTCCACACGCGGATCATCCTGGGAAAAGTGTTTATAACACCTTTTAAAAATCAACGTTCAAAAAATACAACCGTAATTTCACCACCGTTTTTATTGCGAACGATTGTTTGCTTTATCCTTTTTCCCTATTATAACCGCAAATACACAAAAGTATTTTTATCCCTCTTGATATTATTAATTGTAGAAAGTGTTACTGTGTTAGTTACTCAATTTTCATTCAATTTTTATCCTGGATTATTTAATTTGTTTAATTCTTTAACGTTATATTTCTTTTGCAATGTTAGTTTGTTTAGTAATATTAAGAATTCTAAAAATTTGAATTATTTATGACACAATGATGAAGTAGATTTTGTTAAATGATGGAAATGTTTTCTGTATTTTTTGTTATTTAATTTCATATGGTATTTATTATTATAATATGTATTTGTTTATTATATACTCAAAAATTTTTGAAAATAGATTTTCAATTCATTTAACACTTTAGAAATATATCTTAGTTTAAAATAGTTTCAAACATTTTTTTGATATTTATTAAATAATTAATATTGAGTATTATTTAACAAGAAAAAGTATTAAAAAAAATATATTTGTTCGAAGAATAAATCTTTTACATGAATAAATCATTCATTCTGCGAATGAAATGTAAACACGAATTGTAGAATAATTGAAAGATATAATCGCAAATGTATGATTGATAGAATTTTATCAAAATAATATTCAAATATTTCATTGGCATATAACGAAGAAAATGTATATTTTAATTAATTATCTTAAGTCTACAGTAAAAAAATATATATTTTTTATATATTTGTAAAATTAAACAAATATTTGAATATCTACTTTACTTATAGCATAGAAATAAATTATTATTTCAAAATATTTATCTTCTCATTTCAAATACTATTACTTGAGATTTGATGCATCAAACACTAATCTAAATCACATGCCTCATTAACTAGATACCATTTCACAGAGAATCTTAGCACAAATTAGTCGTGCAATAATATAAATAAGATAATTATTTAATAATATAATAAATATTTAAATTATATTTTAAATTAATCATATCTAAAACGTAAGCATCGAAATATTTCACCAAAACATTTTTCATTTCAAATATTATTATTCAAGATTGTATATGCATCGAATATCGATGCAATAAAATCACACGTTCATTCAGATTTTCACACAAAATCTATATACATATATAAGCAGAAATGAACCGTGCGACAATACGAATAATAATCGATATATATATTTAAATCAATATTTCAAAAATTGTATTCATCACAGAAATTATCATTTCGAACTATCTTAAACACGATTCAAACATAAACATTTATAAAATATCAAAACATAAAATTACATTTAACCACAAATATAATATTTCACCAAATATTATTATTCCTCATTTCAAATACCATTAACCAGAGATTACATGCGAATCAAAACACGAAATCGAGTGAAGTCATACGCCACCATCAAACCGAAACGCTGCGCCGCGCTGTCCCGTTTCACGGCGGGAGGGGGGGATCTGTAGGCACAAAAGGGCGTCCGTGCAACAATAAGATAATAGGAAATTCTTCAACGCCATCTCTTATTATGTTTCACATCTCGGCTAACCTCCTCGTTCCTCGAATGGGTCCAGGCAAAGGGAACAAAGGATGAACGAGGAGAGAGAGAGGAAGAGAGAGAGGAGGAGAGAGAGAAGGGGAGGGGAGAATTGGACGAACAAGTTGAAACCTGGGACAGCTTTAGAGAAAGAGGGAGGGGAGAGGGAGGGGAACAATTAAAACACATTTATACGCCAGCCAATTCGTGATCACCATTCTCGTCGGCGCTGGGCCCTGAATAGGTCCCTGGATGACGTATTAACTCATATTTGTCTCCTGACAATACCCGGCTAAACTCTCTGCCCAGGTGTCCGACGTTTTACACTCTTCCATCTCTCTGGAGGACGTACGGACGACGAGAGCGTGCATGCCCGGAATTATAATGGGATAGACCATAACAGGACGAGAGACCAAGGGCCACGGAACAAGCTGGGGGAGTCCCAGAGGTAACAGGATTTCGTGAAAGGAAAAATTTCATTTGGATAGGAGGAGGGGAGGGGAAGAAGGAAGAAGAAGTGGATCGCGAGCGTATAAATAGTCAACGTTTCAGGGTTGTAATAGGAGAGGATTAGAAAGTTGATCGAATGAAACGGGTGTGAATAATTGAACGTACAACGTGATAATTTTGGGATGGGAAAAGATAGATGGAGGAAAGATTAGATACGTGTGAGAGAAGATGTATCATGAGAAACGTAGTGTCTAATCTTGAGGATAATTTTTTAAGAAAGAAAGATTAGACGTTCGAAATTTTACGTCATTTTGTGTTATTTTTAATTTTATTATTTTTAATAATTAATAATATAGAATATAGAGAAGAGTTAATAAAATTATTTCTTGGAAATTTTAATACAATGTTGTTAGCGAAGAATAACTTAGGAAAATTATTAGAGCGTTGAATTGGGTATTGGGAAATAACGAATATCACCGTTATGGATCGATTTAATGTATCATAAACAAAAAAAAAATTAAAAACTTCACCAATACAAAGAAAAGAATTCGTAGACGGAAACGAGTATCCATCGATTATAAAATGGAAATCGGGAAAGAAGGTTTTCGATTTTCGATTTAAAAAAATGCAAAAGGGGGTTAAATAGGAGGAGATAGATGATCGATAGATAAGGGCGAAGAGGCGAGCATCGCCGTCCCTGTCGGTACAGTTCCACATTCCACGTTCACGACGGGTGGCCCGTTCTTCGGGTATATCGCTGTCTTCCTCCGCTTCGCATTAGAGGCACGACAGTTCCGTTGTGTGTTTTTGTGATTGATCACGTGATCTCGTCATTCGATATAATAAGATTCGCTTTAATCTGGCCTGAGATGGAACGACGCCGCCACGGTCGCAGATTACCGCATACCGAGATAAAAACTGTTAAGCGCCGTTCCTCCTACCCCCGTTTCGCATATTATTTCTCTGATGTAACAATGTAACCTCCCAAGAAGTTGTGCCTCGTATTGTTGTACTCGTACTCGTCGCATTTTGCGAGAATTAATTCAAATTGAGAGACACGATATTTAGTATTGTTATTATTATATTATAATATATATATATATATATACACGTAAGTTTCAATAATTTTACTTTTGTTATCTTTAATTAACAAAATTAATGACTGATAAGTTAACGAATTTGATTCGTGCCAGTTTATGCATTTGAAATATTATATTATACTATAAGTAAAGGAACAAGATTATCATCTTGCGTGATCAAATTTGATTGTTGAACTAAATAATAATATATACAAATTACAATATAAATCAATTTTTATTATTACAATAATAATAACTTTGATAATTTATCTTGTAAAATAAAATCCAAATTAACAAATTTATTTTTGATATTTAATTAATCATCTTTTATATATATATAAATTCCAACCACGTGTGCGAAAACTTTATCCAAATTTTTATAAGATCACGTGCATTTAATATCTGATAATCTTACTATGTCAAACTACGTATAAAAAAAATCTCAGCATTATTACGTATTATTGACGAGATACGACAAAACAATTTTCTAAACAAATACTAATTTCTCTCTTCCAAACATCAAAAGCACACCCCGTTTTTCACACACCCGCCCGAATTCTCTATATAGCGATATGCAAACCGCCCCCGTGGGCCATTATACGCGACAGAAGAACGTCGCAAGTGGAACAAAAATATCAGACCGGATACATTCATCCGGCTCGACTCGTCGTCGAGATAAAACCCCCGGACTATCGCGTGGTTAAGATTCATTAAAATCGCAAACACGCCCGAATCTCGTCGTTCACCGAATCCCGCGGGAGGCGGGGAATCAAAAAAGAAAGAAAAAAAAAAAAAAAAAAGAAAAAGGAAGAAAAAAGAAAGAAAGAAAGAAAGAAAAAGAAAAAAGAAAAAAAAAATAGAAAAGAGAAGGAAAGCAGAGAAAACGTGGACGTGGAGGTGTAAAAGGGAAATTCGTAGAGCCAGAACCGTGTATTTTTTCCGATGGCCATGGCCGGCCCAGGCAGAGCTTAATTAGCCGCACATCCTCCTCACCAAGGGGAGAAGAGAAGGCGTTACATCATGAAATGTTTCGAAGCCCGCGCTGATTACGCCCGGCCGGCGTTTACACGGCGCGAAAACTTCGGAATTATTCTCGATTATTCAAATTCGCAACCCTTGCCGGGCTAGGGCCGATTCAAATTTATGCAAAAATTTCCGGCAACGCGAACCGCCGTTCTTATTAATATGGATCAATTTGACGTACTAGCCGCGTCTGTCTCCCTCTCCCTCCTCCTCTCCAGGCTCGCGTCTATCCTTTTGCCCTTTTTTCTTTTCTCTACGTCTCTAACTAAAATTGGACCAAATCCGTCTCTGTTTTGTCGCGCGATCCCAAAGTTGCGTTAAGGCAGCGATCGTGTGTGACTTTTTATTTAGGATGGGTTCTCATCGGGAAGTTACATTGATTGCAAGTCACGATTAGACAGCTGTGATTCGTTTGTATAATGTATAATTAGATATTATATATTATAAAATAAAGATGTTTTAAAGATTTTTTTTAAAGATTGTAAATAGCGTGCTTTGGATATTTTATATTCTTTTGCATGTCAATGCATGGAATCTGTAAAATTTATTATAAGATACGAATCTAAATATTTGTTGTTTGATTTTGAGGATGATTTTTAAGGATGAAATTGTATCACTTTTAATTCTTCAGAACATTGATGTGATTTGTCACGTTTTTTGCCAGAATCACTCGTACAAAGAAGACGCTCGGTTTTTGATCCAGTATTTCCATATTTTATGAAAAATAAATAAATGTAATTGTATGAATTACACGATATTTACTTAATTGTTCGGAAGATTTATATGATGGAAATCGTGTATTATAATTAAATTAGTAATTCGTGTGATGTTATAAATGTTTCGTTAGCTAAAGGAAATAAAGTAAAATTGAATATGGAGAGAAAAATAAAAAGTTACTCTAATAATAATATTTTACAAAAGGAAAAGTTAAAACAAATAGAACGAATAGTGCTAGAAATGGATAATAAAAAGTTTGTAATAAGTTTGTTATCAGATAAAAATATTCCAAGTTATTTCATAATTAATATTTTACAATCAAGAGAATCTTATTTTATGTATAATAAAGCAGTTGAATTAACATAAAATTTTCATTTCATTTATAATATAAATATATTTCTTATAATATATTATATACTTTATACTTATTATTGAATCGAGAGATAAACGCATATGACTATTAAAATATATTTTATAGAAATGATAACATTTTAAAATTGATAAGATTTTTTTAATTAACAATTCAAACACAGATGTATATATTACATTTTAAAAAATAAAATTAAATACATCTGACGCAATTTCAATTTAATTCGCCTCATCCTCGATTGTAATAGAGTAAAATGTTAAAATATGCGATAATAGGGTAATAAAATATTAAAGAAAGAATGATACATATATATATATATACATACGTATACACATGAAAGATCGAAATTGCGAAAGTTCGAGAACAAACGTCGAAGACAAAAAATAATGGAGAAAGTTGAAGGAGGGAGAGCTGACGAAGGGAGGTTATCCTTTTTTCTTTTTTTTTTCTTCGTGTTAATTCCTTGCGTTGGAATTTAATTAGCGGTGCCGGGTCGAGCGTGCTTATTCAACTCGCCGCTATTTAAATCTCCTCCTTGCTGTATCGCGTGGAAGACGTTTAAATTTGATTTTCCTCAGAAACCGCTTAAACTATAGCGCAATAAAACTAAGAATACCTTGTTGCCGTGACTGGGTCGTAATAATTGTATTTATACCGATTATTTTCTTTTCTTTTTTTTTTTTTTTTTAAGGAATTATCAGATATTTGATTTATAACGGTGAAACGTAGATTTATAGAGAATTGGAAAAATAATGATGATTTTCTTTTTTTAGCAATGCAAAAGTAAAATAATTTATCACGTAATATATTCACGTGTTCGGTTTTGAAATCATTTAAATTTTTATAAACATTGTAAAATTGTTGTCTAGTCTATCTTGTTTATTATTACCAACAATTTTCATTTTCATCATTATTATTCTTCATTATTATTACCAACATTTTCATTCTTCATCTTTCAATGATTTATGGCTTGATAAAGATTTATTTCATGGTTTGACGAACCATTTTTAATAATGTTGTATATTTCATTGGATTTATATCTTGTTCAAATTCATAATACGAATAACTGAAAACAGAAATAAATTATAACTGCAATGTTGCTCTATTCAAATTGATTTTTAAAGTCGAACAAACGTAAATAAAATATTTTATGATCGTGAAATAATATTCTCGTAAAATGAATGTATTATAAATAATATAATATTCTCATTCATTTAAAATATAATATGTTATTTTACTCAATCAAAAACACCACGTATAACTTTCGATCCAATATCGATCCAATATTTTTCGAATATGGATAATAAAAAATTTAAAATTAATAAAAAATAATTAATTTAAGAGTAATCATCCAAACAAATAAATAATGCTACTTATATTGATATATATATATACATATTAATATTATCTCAATTATTATTTAACATATTTATATTATATTATCTTATATTAAAAGAAGAAAAATATTTCTTCATTTTGTTGTATATTTTTCGTATATTTATAATTCGCATAATATTTGCTGCATAATTGTACACAATTGCTTCAACGAAAGTTCCAAGCTACCGATTAATCGCGACATCATCTACAGCTTTGAGGGTTCCTTTAAATATCGTTAAGAGGATCCGAGAGCAAAGGCTTCGGTATCGTTAAGTTGGGAAAATTTAAATTCGATCGCGATGCGGCTTGTTACGTGCGCGTTTATTCTGTAGTTCCACTTTTCGTGAGTTAACCGGCGAACTTGCCAGCAAGTTCACGTGAACGAACTTCCGGGATGGTGGATTCTTCGATCCTCGAAAATTTCGAAAATTGCCTCTGTTAACTATTACCTTTCGATTTTTTGTTACAGAAAGTGCCTCATCAGGAGTGAAACGAGTATGAAATGAATCGAGTATCTTTTTTAAATACCTTCTGATCGCCAATTTTTCTTGAAATTAAGGTGAGTGAAAATGTTTTTCTTGTTTGAAATTGATATTTGTAAGAGATAAAAGTGATTAAAAGTAATATATTTGTATAATAAAAATTCTTGCATAGAAATATCTTATCTATTTATTTGGTTTATGACAAATAATATTTAACGTGAGACAATTAAATTAAAAATAGAGGAGGGGGAATATATCCTTAATGTATGATTAATTGTAACATTATATATGAGATCATGACAAAATTTTAATTTTAAACAATTAAATTATTCATTGAATCAAATTATAATAGTAAATTAAATAATCAATCTACTCTATTGTAATAAATGCTGTATTATAGAAATTTTATATATTTCCCGATTCTTGTGCGCATAAACGTTCAATAATTTTCGCAATAATATGATATTACATACTCTAATAATATTCGTAGCCTAATAATTAGCACAATTGACTTTGAATTAAAACGATTGGATTAATTCTACTTAACATCAAAATTGCAGAATCAGATCGAAATCCAATCGAAAATTTTCGATAAATATGTATTATTTCATGGAAATATCGTCGCATCGTATTCACAATTCATATTAATATCTAACATACGTATCCTGGCTTCGTATTAATTTCATCTATCCTAAATTCCTCGACAAAAGTAAATTCGTACGCAGTAAAAAAAAAAAAAAAAGAAAAAATTAAAAGAGCAAAAAAAAAAAAACAAGAGTACATCGAAGTTTCGTACCTGCCTGGTTAAAATTCCGCGTTAAATCCAAAGAGAACCCTCCCTCCAAAAAAAAAAAAAGAAGACGCGCGAAAACAAAAAAACGAGAAAGAAAGAAAGCAGAGCTGGGTGAATACATTTTGACCAGCAGACAACGTTCGACGAATGTCGCGCGGTCGAACGCTAAGAAACAATGGTGACGTTCGATGAATAGAATCAGTGGGAGGAAACGGTGTTGGGGAAAAGGAAATATTTGAAGACCTTGTCACGCGTCCTTAGAGATTGCGCGGAGTAAAAGTCGTGGGCGGTTGAATATCGCCACGGTACCAACCGGCGAATTTCGTATTCCCGGATGGTAGGCTAGTCAGCTTCTGACAATACCGACGTAGATGTGACGTATGTACTACGTCGCGGTATGTACACCTAACTGTGCCAGGCAAAGTGCCCGCCTGACCCTGTTGTAGCAATGTCTTTGAACCTTGGGGGAGAATCGAGCAGGCAAAATGGTGAAAAGTTTCTGTTTTTTTGTCGAAATGTTTTTATCTCACATTTTTTTTTTTTATGAAATATTTTAAAATACTCGAAGTTTTATTACATAAAAGTTTGTTTCTTTGAAGTAGAGTTACGAAGGTTATATGAATTTTGTAAAGATTTAAAGATTTTGTAAAGCAGATATAATTCAGAGTATTTGTATTGAATATTACATGATTATACGATGAATTATAGTAATAGTAACGCTATAAAGTCAATGGAAGTTTTTTAAAGGAATTTTGATTATTGATTTATTTATTCCAATTGAAAGTCTAGGATATATATACAGGATGGTCCACTTAACTTTATCACGTGAAATATTTCATTTATTTTTGATAATATTAAAAAAATATTTTGGATAAAAATTGAATGATTTTAAAAAGGGTATTTTAATATTAAATTTTTGTTATTAAATATTTAATTTATCTCATATATTTTTTAACAATTATATTAAAAATAATAGAAATATTTCAAATGATAAAGTGAAGTGGATCATATTGTATAATATATATATATATATATATTTTATTTCAAAAACAATATTTCAAATTCATGATGCTCAATTTAATACAATTTTTGTGCAAAATGTTGTAAGAAAACTTTTCTTCCTTTCATTAAAACAAAATATATTAAGATACTATATTAAATCACTTAAAGTTACTTTTATTCTTTTTCTAAACAATTAATTAATTAATATCAATTTTACATTTCCGTTAGAATAGTAACTAAACCAATTAATTTATCCTACGAAAGAGAGTTAAATAAATCCATTTCCCTTTCCCATTTCCCTTCAAAACTCTGAACAAAAAATTAATCAGGAAGGAAACAATATCATCATCGTTGATTCTTCCCCTTCCTCTCTCCACCAACGAATCACCATGGATCGTTGTAAGATGAGTGGGGGTATATAAAAAAAAAAAAAAAAAAAAAAAGAGTAACGTAGCTCGTACGTGTTCGCATCAAAAATTCGCGTGGAAGACAATGCGAGTTGATTTGGAAAGGCGCGTATCGATAGGGCACGAGAGGGGAAGGGGACGAGGGTACGGTCAGCGGAACGTATCCGCGGGTGAAAAAGAGAGAGTTATACGGTGGAAGAAGAATGGAGAGAGAGAAGGGGGAGGGGTAAAAAAAGAACGGTCGAGGCATTTTGTTTCCGATCGTTGCACGAATGAGCCGGCAAATTGGAGTCGAATTTAGCCGGCTTTTGCGAGCCGTTTAAACCTTTCGCTATGCCGCGGCGCGCTCGTAGAGTTTGCTGCACGCAAATGAAGAATTGTCAGCCAAATACGGTTCGTGAGTGGTAAGGGGAGGCGGCAGGGGATGAATGGGGCGTAATGCCGGGTCTACCCTGATTGTTGCCCTCTTCTCTCCCTTCCTCGACCTCTCGAACCCATCGGAATTTCCAGTACGAATTTCCGTCGGTGCCTGCGACATCACTTCCGTCCCAGGGACAAGCAGATTCGTCTAGCCGCGGCCCGCCGTTTTACGCCGCTAGCGTTCCACCAGATTTTCCACCCCTTTCGACTCTTCCTTCGACCTCTATCCAGGCCCAGACTCCCCAGGCTTTCTAATAATCGAACGATCGGGACTAGGGATGGTAACCTGAGACGCAGGGGGAAAAATTTTTTAATCGTCACATAGAATATTTATAGATAGTGTATTGATTTTGCACATATATAATTTTATTTAACAAGTGTCTAAGTTCTAGTTTCGTATTTTTAATAAACTTTTACATCGAATCAGATTGATTATTATTTGTGTAAAATAAATTTGTTATTGTTACAATATTGTTTGATAATTTTTAAAAACATTTTCTTTTTAATATAATTTAACATAATAGATAGAATTATCTATATTGAAAACCAGTCTAACCAGATTTGACAAATCTGTATCCAATGTTAAAATTCGGCAAATCTAATAATAATAATAATAAGTACAATAATATATCAATGATAATATGAGAAGATGAAATGAAATTTTTCAAAATTATAAAATATGCGCACACAGGCACGTGAATATATATTCGAAGGAGCATGGCGAAAATTCTAGAATAAATTCACTGTACTTGGATAGTTAATTGGAATCGAAGAATGGACATTATTCGAGGAATAGAAGATTCGAGCGGATTTCTTTAGCGAGGCGGGCTTTTTTCGGATTAACGAAGCGTTACGCCTGTGACCGCTCGTGCTATTTATTCGATTACTCGAGAGAGACGAGAGCGCGGCGTTCGGTAGGCATGGACCAATGAAATTCCCATAGAATATCGCCCCATGTCTTTCACAGTCCGGTGAACTCTGACAATCGGCCTCTCTTGCCATTGAAAAGGGAACGCGGTCAATTTGAGGCAAACGATCGCTGACAGCCGTAGGGCCTGACCGCGCGATGAATTCCGGCTAAAAACCTCGAAAACGTCGAATAACGATCCTAAAGACCGTGACATGCTTTCTTCGTCGTCGATGTTGCGCTCCAGGTGTGCTCTCGATCTCGTCCCTGGGAAAGCGGAGGAACGATCTCGTGGAAATCTGTGTAGAATGGCGAAGAAGAAGGGATTTCATTTCCTTTTAATCCGTACCACTAATCTTGACAAGTATGCCTTCATTACGCTGGAATGAAGGATGACGTGTTTTAAAGTGATAGGTGTTCTTTTTTTTCTTCTCGTCGAGTAATATGAAGAGATTATGAGAGAATACATATAAGTTGGCAAGATATTGTGAATCTTTTAAACAATAATGATTTAGTGTTATATTATATCCTATTTCATTTATAACAGTTAGAAATGAGTGCTTAAAGAATCAACAAGTGACGTGATCAGTGAAATTTAAACTAAACAATTGAAAAACATTATGAATTACACGGTTCAACAGAAAAAATTACGTTGCAACGTTTCCAATATAAGGAAATATTGGGAAAAAATTTCTAAAATCCATTCACTTTACTTTTCAAAAATTCACTCGATATGCCATCAAGTTAATAAATTTCTTAAATTTCTTCAATCAATCCCATTAATTATTTTATCGACATTTTTCGATAACGTTCGCCCCATTCGAATAAAAACAACGCCCACTAAAAAGTGATCAATTTCTCTCAAAGAAACAAAACTCTTCGGGGCAATAACCAAAGTCGAAATTAGGGGACGTTGACGGGCTCGTGGCAATCGTAAAAAAAAGGAAACAGCGTGGAAAAAAACATAAGGGCTGGAATGCCTGGCAATTCGGTTTCACGGTGAAACGCGGTGAAAACAATGCCACGACACCGCGTATTACGATATCTCTACGAGGTGGTTACGCGTGTTATTATCCGGTATCCGTTATCGAGCACTTGCGGTGACAACAGAAAGAGCGATTTCGCGCCACGATGCTCTTATACGCGTTTGTCGATACGCGCCACCTCATCGTCTAATGCGTATTATCCGTTGGTTTGATCGTAAAAGGGGCTCGCATCGTCGAGGGGGTGGCGAAATTGGGGTAATTCGTGAGATGAGCGCGCGAGAGTGTTCGACGCGTTTAAAAAGTGATGGAGATGGGGTTGGAAGGGGGTGGTCGATGATTTTTCCCTCCCCTGATACCTGTTTTTAATCTGTGACGTGCTCGTTTCTGGATTATGTGTTTCTATATAGAGGAATATATACAAGTTGGGAAGAAGAGAGGACACACTTATAAGTTTGATATTTTTCGTAATTTTGTGTATGCGGATAAGCTTATGTACGAGGCTTTACTTTCGTAGAAAAAGATAAATATTCTAGAGTTGTTTATAAATAAAACAACGTGAAATTGATATACGTGACTAGCGAGAGACATTTATGAAGAAGAAATACAGCATTTAAAAGGTTTTAAAATATTTGAAAAAATTTAATAATATAAAGGATATACAAAAAATTAATGCGAAATATATAAAAATATGTTAAATTACATATATAAAATAAAATATGAACATTTGATTATTAATTATTATTATTATAAAGAAATTAATTATAAAAGTGATAAAGCAAAGATGAAATATAAATTTATTTCTCACCTGTTTTTCATAACTTTTCAACTATATTATATTATATTATACACAAGTTTTTCATTTAACGCGTTTATTTTTATATCTACACATATTGTCACGATTTGCAAAAGTATTAAATTTCTGTGATGCGCTATCCTTCTTTCGTATGCTAAAATAAAATTACATAGTTTATCTTTAGATGAGAAAAATTATTAATCATTAATGGATGAATAAAGGACGAATTAATACGAATTGAAAAATCGAAATGAAAAATGCCACGCTAAATAAAACCTAATGATCACGAATCGTATACTCGCATAGGCTCGTGGTTACCTCTCTCTTTTTTTTTTTTCTTTTTTTTTTTTTTTCCCCCCATTCCAAGCGTTTCATCCGCGACACCCTCGCGGCACTATTCCACGGGAGTGTTTCGTTTCGCGCTTTACACCGGTTCTGCTCTTTATTATCGTTATCGTCATCATCGTGGCGCGGTTTTAACGTCGAAGCACGCCATGTACGTTGCGTTACTTTTCTATAGCCGCCGTTTCACCCTTGTTGTTACACCGTTAACTTTCGACACGATTGCGCGTTCGTATCCTATACGCGATATTTCTAAAACGATCATCCACCGTTGCAATTGCGCCGCGGTGATAAAAAATGATTTGATATCCGCTCTGTAAATTTGCCGCTAATTCTGAAAAGTTATATCGTAAAACTATGCAGCCAAATCACAGAAATATCTTTACATGTCTTGTCTTAAGTTTCAGAATTAACGTTAATATCATTTTATCATCTTCTATAATATATATATATATATATAAAATATAAATAATATATCATATAAATAACTATTTCTTTTAATAATGTGAACTTTTACCTGCTCTTCAAAAAAAGAATTCAATTTCTTAGACTCTTCTCACTTTTTCCTTATTTGATTTTGTATATAAAGGCATAGACGAAACGAACATTTTAACAAATTTTACTCGAAAATATTATAAACGTTATTCAAATAGAATAAAGCGAAGTGAATATTTTCCTCTTTCTTTGCTAAAAAAAAAAAAAAAAGAAAAAAAAGAAGAAAACGAATTTAATTATTTCCTTCTTTTTTTTTTCACTTCCTTTTCTCCTTTATTTCCGTTAGATTTCCGTAAGCAAGAAAAGACTCACGACAAACAAAACTTTTTGCAAACATAGAGAAACATAACTATTCAACGATTTCAATTTTTCCTCTTCCCTCTCGCTTCCCTCCCCAAAAGGGAAAGAAGAAAAAGAAAAGGAAAAAGGGGGAGGGGGGAAAAAAATTCAATTTCCGACAGCGACTTACACCCTGCCTAACCGAAGCTCCAATTAGAAGGCGAGACTATCGCGTGTGAACGTAGTCTAAAGCGTGCACGTGCACGATCTATCGGCGATGGGTGCTGGCCAAGAGGAGAGGGGAGGAGGAGAAGGGCGTACTTCAGCATCGCCGTTGGGACTTCACAAAACAGATTTAGCAGGTGAGGTCGGGAGCAACAGCGGGGCCCCCGTAAAGAAAGCGTTTAATTAACCCTTTGATCTCGAAAACAGCGTGGCAGCCGCGCACTTAGCTAAAGGGGGAGGAGGGGGAGGGAGGGGGCTACATTGATACCGAACTTCGTTAAGCACTTTAACCTTTTACTCGAGGTTCATTTTCGAATTAATCCGCCCTGTTGATTTCTCATCCGTTCCCTCCCTCCCCACCTCTCTTGGAAAAACACACGGCTCGGCCTTCTGTGTCTTCCGCATTCCTCGGACACGATCGTAGAGAACGAATTCTCTCTCTCTCTCTCTCTCTCTCTCTCTTCTCCTCTCGCCTCGCTCCATTTCCCACAACGGTCCTTTGTCCATTGTTACTTACTCCTTTCCCTGATCCCGTAGTGATCATGTACTCGTGATTGAGGGTGAATCATGGAGCGAATATCAAAATTGTTTTCGTTCGAGACACGACGGGAATAAAGAATTTTGAGGAATTCAGGAATTCGTTAATTTTTCTTCTTTATTTTTTGAAGTTGTTATATATACAGAAGATTGATTCGTTATGGATTGAGCAAGAAATGGGGGAAACGATTAGATTTGGATTATTATTTATATAATTTTGAAAGTTGTTATTATTATATAAGATATGTGAAAGCGTTTTCTTTAATTCATATAAGAATATCCAAATGGTAAGTAAGATGTATTATTTCTTTAATCATATATTATTACGTAATTTCAATTTTAAATGTAGAATGCATCGATATATAGAAATTAATTCCCTATAAAAATTGCTTAATTGAAGTAGGATCAATTTAGAGAATATTTATCTTTTTTATTGCAAAATTTTAGAAAAAAAAAAAAAAAAAGAAACACGTAAAAATTTTTACCAATTTTATTATCTCACAGGATTTTTTCACAGAGTTTCGAGCGAAATTAAATATCCTAAGCATTTCTTTGTTCTCTCGATTAAAGGGATATAATAATTCAGATATAATGTAACGTTAAACGTTCAAATAATTCAAATAATTTCGACTCGTTCCATTTCGAATAATTTCAATTGATTCTAACGAGACAAAATTAAATATCTAGCATTTCTTGATCTCCCCGATTAAATTATAAATCAAATCGATTGATTATCCTTCGAACAAACTTTCATTTCGAAAAAATATTTCTTTATATTTATTTAAAGCTTCCTCGTACACTCGATATTTCCTCGACAAACGTCGCGTTTAGCTTAGCTGATCGGAGGAGAAACGCGAGTTCTCTGCCACGAGTTTCAGGGGTGGAGAGGGGTTTAGACGAACAAGGGAGCCCCCGGCCGTAAATAATAAAACTGCGAAGGTAAATATAATTACCTAACTATGTGTGTAACGTGTTTGTAAGCGGGCGTGCCACGGAGGAACAACAATCGTAAGGTTCCCTTGAAAACGAGCCTCTTTTCAAAAGGGGGTTCTATATACCAATGGCGCGCCAGTTTGAATTAAGATTTCAGTGGCCCACCGTAAAAGATTGCGCCATTGGCCAATTTAATCTCCACCGGTCCGCGAACGAGATCCTTTTCACCGTCCTCCTCCACCCATTTTGTTTTCATCCAGAGATCACAATGCCCTCCCTCCTTCCCCCTCTTCTCCCTCGCGTAAACATCCTGACTGAATGAAGGCCGCCGATTAATTAACCGACCTCCTTTAACTCCCCCCCCCCCCCTTTCTTAATGTATCCTTTACAACGCGCATGTCTAAGATGGAATTATCTTTACGATGGTTTTGATGGTTTTTTTTCTTTTTTTCTTTTGTCCATTGAGTTATTCTTATCTTTATTACAGATGTTTCTAATGCAATGATTTTTTTTTTTTATTTTTTAATTGGTTTTAGGAAAGGAATAAAAGGTTTTTGGATAAATGTAGAGGAGGGGGGGGTGATATATTATAATAAATTAATATATATATATTGAATTAGGAGCAGTTAAGTTTTTCTGTTATATTATTGTTCATCGTTCTCTCTGTTTTGGGTCATCAGATATAAGTTTAAATTGCTTGTAACTTAATAAATAAATCTTGATATTTTTAAACACTGATATTATATTGAATTGAACTTGAAAAAGTGTCCCATGAATATATTATTAACTTGGATATTGATATGGAGTGTATAACGAATGGAAAATAGGTTTTTGTTCTTACGAAATCGTTTTGAGTTAGATCTTAGTTTCCTTCTCAATATATTATAGAAAATATCGAGACTTAAAAAGAAGAATTACGTGATATCTTTATTAACAATACTAGGTTTTTAGTAATGAAAATACTTATTATAGCATTATTATAGCACCAATAAATTTAATTTTTCTTTTATGAGGATATTTAGAATCTGTTATAACAATTTGTATATCATATTACGTGCAATCTTATCAGAAACAAATTTAAAATTATGGAATGTTGCATTGCAAAAGCAATGTATCTTTGAATTTATCTCCTCTAATATCCTTCATAATCATAACACACGATTCCATTTAAAAAAAAAAAATCCAAGATAATTTAAAATTAGCAAATTTTTCATTTTTTCCATCGAAACCATTAACCGCAACATTTTCGATCAAGAAGAAAAAAGCTAAGCCACTCCTATACAAACGTACGTTTCTCCACTCAACATCAACACATTTATACACAATATATAATAACACAAAATTCCATCGATCCTTTTCAAACCGAAAGCGAATCAAAAAGCGCGAGCATCAATCGAGCGGACAAACCGTCATCGTTTCTCCCTCGACAACCCTTTCCATCGATCCTTTCCTTCCCTCCCCCCCCCCGTTCCCTCTAAAAATACGCGGTTGAAATTCCTCTTCGACTCGCGCCGACAAATTTGATCGGATAAACGTTTCCCAAAGAAACGGTGGACCCCGTTCTACGCCCCCTTGACGACTCGAAGCACCCCTGTGCACCCTTGCAACGTACAATACCGCAAGCGGATAGGCAGGCAGGTAGCTAGGCGAGCTAGCATTATGTGTATCCGACTTCTCCTCCAGGAAAAAAACGTACGAGGCAAGCAGGTAAATTTAGCGACGAGAGTTCGAATGCGCGCAACTCGCGGTGACTCGAGTGCGCTTCGAGTGCTGTTCGCGTAAGGCACGTAGATAAAATACGTGCTCGGGTACGCGTGCTTCCCCCTCCCCTCTTTCTCTCTCTCTCTCTCTCTCTCTCTCTTCTTCGGGTAATTGGCCCTCTTGATCGCGTTCGTAGGACCGCTTTTCAATATTCTCGTTTCCATTTCCTTCCACCGTGCCCTACGTCCAAGGGACGCGAGGTAGTCCCTGGTTATTTCTGTCCTTTTTTTCCTTGTCCTCTCGAGTTCGAGTTTGAGTTCGAACGAAGAAGAGGATGTGTGTACAGGGATACAGAGAGAAGTAAAAGGCTGGACTCGCACTTTTGGTGCGCAGATGGTTTATGGTTTAATAGGTGCAACGAGAGCGAAGGTTTAAAGGTTTATTTGGACATCTGTATGTAATTAGAAATGATCTTTTTGAAGAGTTGGGATGAAGCCTCGAAATCTGATGGACTTCGAATAAATATAAATTTTAGCTTCTAAATTTTAATATTTGTTAGTTTCGGAGAAATTTTGCTGTAGAAATCGTTCTAAATAAATTTGTTTCCATTTGAAGAATTGTTTCCAGAATATTCTTCCAAATTTCTGTTGGCAACTGCGGCTCAACTTTGGTTTACTAAATACAATGTTCGAAGCGGAAGTAAAAAAAAAAAAAAAAGGACCAATTTGCAGGTAAAAACATTTGGCGTGCAGATGCGGCAATAGCTGTTATTTTGCTTCGAATGGAAGTGGTCACAATGGAGTTTATTTAAATTAGTATTTGAAGAGGAAGGACTGTCAATATTTGACAGGACTTTTCATAAAAATAATTAAAGATTTAATATGAATAATATTCCATATATACATATATATATATATAATTTAGATACTTTAGATATAGGGGACTTCTAAGATTAATTATATTTATAAATAATATATAATACTGAAAAATTTTTCATTAATATCTAGAAAATAATACACGAAGCTTTTATTCAACTTCGAGCGAATCCTATCAATTTTAGAATTACCGAATAAACATCAAAGTGTCGCACAAACAATGGGCGATGTTATCCTTTCGAATGGTCTGTGGAAGGATTTTTAAAAAAAACGGACGGCAAGACCCCACGCCAAGTCGGTTGGTTGTTTCAGCGGACAGGTCAGTTTGGAATTCGAACAGGCTGCTACCGTAGAAGCTGCTATGGGGCGGGGCAAACGTCAGGCAAATGGAAAGCATCCCTAATTTGAAACTGAGAGGAGAGAGAGAGAGGAAACAAATGGCGAAATCGGACTCGACACTCTCTTGGCCTTTCTTCACAAATTTTTCACGATCAACGTATGACAAGTAGCGAGCACAATCGAAAATATTTACGACGATACTCTTCGAATCGTCATTTCAAATTCCGTGTAACGTCGGTTAAACTTGTCATCAACAATTTTTTTCTCGAATCGAGGCGAGTGTTATACACTAGAAAGGATAACATTTGACAACTACAGAATTGTCTATTCAACGATATACAAAATTAAGAAGGTCGATGATTTTTCGTTTCGAAAGTTTAAATTTTTTTTTCTACGAATATGTAATACTACGAATTGTTGAAGTAATTTATATCGAAGAATTTAAAATAAAATGAAAATTACAGTTTCGTTTTACTAGCAACTTATATCATTATATTAGTGAAGATTAAAGTTTTTATTCAAGAAAAATAGATTCTCAAATCTATATAATTATTCTGTAATTTAATCTATATAATTATTTATCTACATATTATCTATATAATTAATAAATATAATTCTATATATCTACAAAATATATATGATATTTCAATATATCAGATGGAACGTTTTAACTAAAAGACCAAATTCTATGCAGATGCACAAATTCTATGAAAGAAAGCTTATGGTGGTGATTTTTTCAGATGGATAGATCCTCTGTTCCACTCGTAGATTTTTGCCTTCGACGCATAATTACATTTCGACTAGCACTCTCGTGCAAAATTACACGTAAAAATATCTTTTTTCGTTCTCGTGACTTTATGATCTATATATATATATATTAGATCATCTCATAAATTTATTCACTCGTTTACGCAATTTTGTATTTTGATTCCGGTGAACGAATTGCCTACTTTGTTGTTAATCGAGCTATTAATTCAAACATATAGCTAACTATTATGCGCACAGCTGGATAAATTAAAAGAAGCAGCGGCGATAAAAATAGTCCAGCCATATTTAAATCAGAATACCGTGATTTTTCATCAGAATAATGCCAGACCACATGCGGTACAAAACGTGTGAAAAAAAAAATTGCGCGAATTTCGTTGAAAAATTTTATCTACTCTGTTCTCTCTGTATCAATGTTTTACAATGTTTTTTTTTTTTATAATAGACAAATAAGTATCCTTTATCGTAATTGCACAAAAATAACACAAAATAAAATAAGATATTTAACAAGAAATATTGAAAATCTGTAATAGTTAATATAAAATATTTGATGAATCGTCTTTAATATTTTATTCCCAAGTTAATTTTTTTTTAATTATATTTTCATATAATTATAATTGAAATAAAGTTATATTGAAAATCTTCGTTATACAATTTTCTGTAAATAATTAATTGGAAAAATAATTATAACAATCCCTCTTTACATTCTTCTTGAATATCACAAATTATCATTTCTTTGCTCGTTGCATATTCATTTCAATTGCATGAAACTGCAAAAATTTTACAACGCCTTTGCCTTGCAAAAAAAAGAACAAGAGAATAAATCCATCTTTCCCTTCACCAAGGAATATACATATTATATCCACAAACCTATAAGACAGATTACATAATATGTAACATCGATTGAAGCAGAATCTTAGAATAGAATATCCTCAAAAACATATTTCAATCTAACGATTACTTAATTCAATTACTTAATTACTTGACTTGATTTTAACTTAACAATCATTGCCCATAATCCTCTCTCTCAAGAAAATATTGAAACACACGAGGGAATAGATACGAGATATTCCATAAACCAAATTCCCAATTATTGGGAAGAAAATTTAGAATTTGCATAATCTACACCACCGTTTCCACGAAATTACTAAATTACAATACATCCCCGTCACACGACGATCAACCTTCCGGCCACGTAGAACGGCCAAACGAAAGGTAACAAAGTAAGCAACGTGTTCTCGCGAAAAGTAGTTTAGCGGATCGTTACGAGCCTCCAGCTACTAGGTGTTCATCGACGCGACCGGAATGTAAATAAGGAGAAAAAAAAAGGGAGAGAGAGAGAGAGAGAGAGAAAAAGAAAAAAGAAACACTACGATCTTAACACGACGATATCGAAATTTATTATCCCTATAAGAGGACAGGAAGAAGGGGATGGTTGACCGTCCCCTTTTCGAAACCTCCTTTTTGAAAAAATATTTTAACACCCCTCCCTCTCCCTCCCCCTCTATCCCCCCCCCCCAGATCCGCGCCTCGCTCAATGACTCAATGACAACGCGCGGATACGACCGTTGTAAATTTACCGCGCGGAAACCTCTGATTTTTAGTAGCAATGATTTTGCAGGGATATGACACACGCCCACGCGGCACGCCACCATGTAAGGTGCCGTGTATTTTGGCGATTTTTACGAGGCGAGTTTACGAGTGCCCTCCGCGGCTTTCGTAATGATCTTCGGAAGTTTGCGGGGAGAGGGGAGGAGGGGGGGAGGGGGGGGGGAAGGGCAAAGATCCTCGACCGATGTCTATGATCAACAGGCAGGCGAGAGTAATAATAGAGGAATAGAGAGTAGAATGTTAGAATAGATTAGCTTGGGGTAAAAGATAACTGTAGAAGATACAGTCGTGTTTACAATAGTATGTTACGGTGAATAGTATAATTTATATCAAAATAAGGAACACATATGGTTGTGTTTGTACAAAATTGCATGTATCTTCTTGTATTCAATTTTGACGAAAGTTATTGTTGTTATTATTATATTGGCTCAGTTATACATTGTTACCATTTATTTAAACAATATCTGGAATTAATAAAATTTTTAGATTTTAATTATTATAATAATGTCAAATTTATATTGAAAACAGAACCATTTTGTACTGATCTATCGATGTGGTAAGTTTATTATAGTAAATATTCAGATTGTTCATTTATCAGGAATATTGTATATAACCTGAATATTCGTTCAAAAAAAATTTAAGGTTTCTTAAATCAGCATCTCTCAACACTTTTATCTAAAAAATTTTTATATGCAATTTACGTTTAGATTTACGTTCAGGAACGAAAATATTTAATTTACAAATTATTATCTTATTATGGGTACATTGCAAAAATATCATCATCTATCTATTCAACTTCACCAACTTTCAAAAATAAAATAAAAAAAAATTTATAATATTTAAAATAAAAAAAGAATAAAATAAAATTTTCGCCGCATTGAAATTATTCTCCATTCGGAAGGAACGATTTCCCCGCTCTGGGAAAGGATCGACCAATTCGATTCTTCCAAACTTCAACCGACCAAAAATACACGGAGGTACGTAATACCTCACAATGCCTCGACGGTACTCGTGCAACTTCGCTGGAAGGACAATCGAGTCCGGTCGGGGAATTTTATCCTTATTGGATTACGAAGAAACAATCCTAAGTCGCCCTAACGAATGCTCGACCGCGCAGGATATCCGTTCAGGCTCGCGATAGATATCCTAATGCCTCCTGACAAGCGTGCCTGTCCTTAGCCGGTCGGCACCTTTTCGAGCTATCCACTGCAATTATCCGAAACCACGGCGAGTGGTTCGGTTCGACCTCGTTGTTTTTTTTTCTCTTTCTCTCTCTCTCTCTCCTTCCTCTTCATTCTCCTCCTCCTCCTCCTCCTCATCCCCTCTCCACCACCGCTCAGAGATCCACCAGGCGATTCCTTTCCAGGGATTCGTCCTATTGTCCGAGGATCCTTCGGCCTTACTGTTTTCCCGCCGGTCGATGCAAGTCCAGATAAAACTTTTTTGACAAGATTGCGGTGGCCCGAACCTGGTGAACCGGCAACACAGAGCTGGTAATTAGAGTTACCACCGAGCTCGCCGACCGAGTTACTCACCACTTTGTTTTGTTTTGTTTGCTTATATATTTGCCTTATCTCTTGCCGATTGGATAGATACGTGTGTGTATGGGGAATTTTAATGGTGTACAGTGTTAGAAGGAGGGTTTAAAAGGGAAATTCGAGTTTTGGATTTTATATAATGGTTTTAGTAGAATTGTTTTTGTGGGTTAAATAAAGATTACTTCTTTTTTTTTTTGGTCTCAGTTTCGAATTTAAGAATGTTATTGGTATCGAGTTATTTTGACTTTGAATTGGATATGTATTTAGTCGTGTTGTAAGTTTATAATGTCATCTTTATATGTATTTAGTATACGTGTTTTAATTGTCGATGATTATTCTGAAAGAGAGTTGGAATAGAGAAAGATAAATTTATTAGATCTATAAGAAGGTTAAAATTCATTTTTGATATCATACTGATTCGGAAAATATTAGAGTTCAGAGAAAAGTACACTTATTTCTATCGAATAAAAATAAAATATTTTCCTTTTCGGAAAGAAAATTCGTCAAAGGTAAATTTTTAAAATATCTCTGATTAATTTTTTAAAGACAGATTTACACATGTGCTCTATTATTTTCTTAAGATCATTATAACTTTATATTCATATTATTGTAATTTAGCTTCATCAGATTCAGATATAAAATTTTAGAAAAACATTTTTAAAATATAGATATTTCAAGAAAATTTTCATCTCTCGGAATTGAATTATTCTTTTAAAATTTGGATATTTTTCAGACAATTTCTTGTTAAAAAATATATACTGAATTTCACAAACATCAATATTCTCACTATGCACTTTGATTTAACAATGACAAAAATTATCCGATATTGTTCAAAACGTAATAAAAAAATTCAGGATAAAGATACCTTCCTCTTGAATTTAAATATTTCTTCTCAGAAATATTTCCATAACTTTCACAAACAACAGTGTGTTCCGAGAATTTTCATCGAATGCGAAAAGAAAAGAAAGAATGAAAAAAAAAATAATCAAATTTAAAATTATTCAACATCTACAACCATCGGTTCCCGATCTCTAATGTGTCACGAAACACATTACAAAAAATCCAAAGATCCCTCTTCGACAAACCTCTTCGAGCATGCCTCTTCCTCTTCTCTTTCCCAAGACTTGGCCAATTCCTTCACCGTGACCCAACCTTCTCCCATCTTCCAGTAATTCTCCATTCCACTCCACACGTTCATCGTCCATCGTCGTCCTCGTCGTCGTCATCGTCATCTTCGTTGTCGTCGTCGTCGTCGTCGTCGTCGTCATCTTCGTCGAAAAAAGAGAAGAAAAGAAAAAAAGAAAAAGAAAAAAAAAGGAAGAAAGAAAAGAAAAACAAGAAAGAAAAAAGAAAAAGAAAAACCTATCCACGGTCAGGATTTACAGTGCGCCTAAGCGAATAATAGAGACGTCGAGGGAACAAACGGCGCTCGTTGCACGGCGCCTACGGACGAAACCCGACAATGGCGCGCGCTTCGTGTTCCTACGGTATGCAAATTGAAAACGCATTCGGATAAGTTGCAAGCATCGATACTCACTCTGTGGCGATCGGCTGTGGCAATACGCGGCCGCACCGGCCGTCACTTTAAAAGTTAAGGATCAATCAGTCGCGGCCATTGTTTCGCCGCATTGTGCGACGAACGCCGACTTGTTTATGGTCCCGAAACGATAGCGTGGAGAAACGATAATAATAATAGACGGGTGCACAGGGGAGAACGTAACAATGAAGCCGGAGCCCGATCGCAATGGTGTGCGCGGCTCTACGACGAACGGGCTCGAAGCCGCGAGTTGGCGGGTGAGTGAGAGGAGCGAAAGGAGAGAGATAGAGAGAGAGAGAGAGAGGAAGAGAGGGGGTAGGGTAGCGTGAAATATCCTTTCGCGCGAAATTAGAATTTCGACGAACGACGACGCGCGGGAAAATACGGGAAGCTGCAGCCTTTTGTATAGAGCGCGCTCTATGATCGTAAAACATATTCGAATTTTTCGCGCTTTCGGCTAACTATGGTACTCCTTTCGTTTTATTGGCCACGTCTCTTGATTCATCGTACGATGCAACGGATACAATGGTTGAAAAATATTGAACGTACTTTTTTTTTTTTCTTTTTTTTTAATGAAATTTTTCGCTCTTCGTCTTTTTGACGAACGAGAGTTTTTATTTGTAAATGAAATATCATTTTGAAATGATTGGAGCGAAAGTTTTTGTTTTTTCTTTTTTTTTTTTTTTTAGATAGATATTATTGTGTAGGAGATGTATAGATAATGTATACGTTATATGGATATATTATGCGTATTGAAATTTAAATTTTATTTTTTTTAATGGAATCGTGTATCTTTTTAATGTATTAATCGATGAAAATTGTCAAAAAATTATTAGTTTAAAGTGTATTTTAACTTGGACTTATTTTATGGAAGATAAGGAAAACATGAGTAGAAGAGCATCGCTCCACGCGTATTCCTCGCCTTTTCATAAGTTTTATAAAATTCAATAATTTTTTTGCAATAAATGATTTAATAAATTCTTATAGAGAAAAATCGTATGATCATTCTTTATATTTCTACTTTTAAAAATAATAATAGTGTCAAAATATATATATATATATATATTATGCAATTTTTACATGAAATATTTTTTATACAATAAATATGAATTATTTGAAATGATATATTTACCTTACATTAAAAATATTTACAAATATACAATAATTACGTATTGCTTAATGAATTAATTATTTCTCGATTTCATAAAATGAATTCAAATAATTAATGCGATATATTTTCAATTGCTTATTGTATTATGAGAATGTTCATATAATTAAAGTGGTGTTCGATTGTTGATCAGATAATGTAAGCTCAACGTGAGATTTCAATTAACATAAAATTAATAGTTATTTCAATGTTATTCATCCCCTATAACTAAATTACGAATTTTTATATAATTAAAACTGTTCAAATATTCAATTAATATTATTATATAGAAAATTACATTTACACGAAGTCACAAACGAAACATTTCTTCTAAAAAACGCGAGACAAAATTAAAAATTTATTTTAAACCAAACCAATTCAAAAAATAAAGAAAACCACACTATTGAATTTCCTTTTTGTTTCATCTCATTTGAGTGTCGAGATACAAAGAGTCAAAGTGGCCATAGCGCTTTGATACGGTGCAGAAGTTATGAATGGGCCACCGATTCAGTGACCTATATTTTTTCCTGGAAATGCGTACTACGTTTTTCCAGGAATCACGTCTATCGTTTGTCTAAAGTTTGGAATAGGTCAATGAGCGTAGGTGCGAGCGAGAGATCCGAGTAGGCGACAAAGGCGAAGGATAATAAACGATTAAAAATTACCCTTTTCTTTACACGACGATATCTCGGGAACCGGAAGTCGTATCGAGATGAATCAAAAAGCATTTGAAAGGGCAAGATTCCGCGCTTCTGATCGTCGCTCATTCGTTGATTAAGAATCACTATCTTCGGAGCTACAACGATTTAAATTTTTCTTAATTTTAATACGATTCAATCCAGTGTGTTTCTTTTTGAAAGAAGATACTGCTTACTAATCGTATATTGGAAACTTCAATTGACACAAAATGTTCTTTGAAAAGTTCTAAATCTTCAGTTTCTAAATCTGAATCTTTAGTTTAGTTATATCGATTGAATTCAATAATCTAATCGAGAGATACAATTTATTTAAAGTTATATTAAAGTTTCTTTTCAAATAAAACAAATTCATCTTGCTCATCCTTCGAATTCGTTCAACAATCGGAACAGTTGAATTTCCATGCAGCACAACGTCGCCTTTGGTCGATCACCTTATCGAGAAATTACAATTAAACGTATAATCAGGCCGATCCTCTAATTATTTCGAGCGATATATATATATATATATATGTATGTATGTAAATTGAAATGGCGTAGTTCCGCTGGATCGGCTCGTCGTTGACCCGAAACCAGGTATGCCGATGTTTTAATCATTTGAAACGCGAGCGAAATAATTCATTCGCGTTGCTATTTACCGCGTTAATTATTAAAAGTGCATTATGACGGCGTGCCGTCGCCTCTGACGTATCCCGGAATAAGTAGATCGCAATTAATGAAGTAATTAATCATGGGATAAATGAACGAATTAAAGCCGGATAAACGAGTCGCGGAACACTTGTACGCTTGCACCCTCTCCCCCTCCCCCTCCCCCTTCCCTCCCCTCTTTCAGCCCCGCGCTCGTCGTAATTTCAATTTCTTCTTTGTTTACACGGGGTGAAATAAGCGACGTGAAAAGTGGAGGGACGCAAATCAGAGGGATGGATGCGTGATTGGCGAATGATCTCTGAATGCACTTGGATCGTGGTGAAATGTCATTTGTCTTCGTAAATTGGAGTTTTATGTTTTTTTTTTTTTTTTTTTTTTTTTTTCTCTTTGTTCCTTTTCTCTCGTTTAACTCGGCACGGTGATTATTTTTGATTATTTATTATTAAAGATGGGGTTTATAGGATCGTAAAGAAGAATTTGGAAATTTAAAAAGATAAAAAAAAATTGACGTTACGAGTCATACATTTTATTTTTTCCAGAAAAAAGGTTATTTAGATTGATAGTTGTTAGCGCGTGCTGGTAGAGCAACATTTTGGTTTTATCTTGCTAATCATTCTCTATCGTTAGATTTTTCTTTGTTAGTTGAATTATATTTATATTTTTTTGTGTATTCTTCTTTTTTTTTTTTTAATTCTCCTTTTAATCTATTTTTATTATATATTTTAGCGCTCCTTCATTGCATATTTATGAATACTTATGAACAGTTTAATATTTATTTCTAAGTCTAAAATCTGAAACAAATATTAATTGGATGAAAACGTTCAATAATTTTAGGAAATGATTAAATTATATTTTCTGACAGAAAACTGGAAATAAAAAATCAATATCTTGCAATGAATGTTTCTTGAATTATTGTAAATAATTATTAAGATCTATCAGGCTTCACTTTATCAGTTATAAGTTAAAATTATTTGAAATTATCACTTTTAAATTCTTTATTTCTGTAATTATTAAAAAAAAGATAGACGTTTTCGATACAATTAATTTTAATTTTTATTGAGATAGAAATATGCTCCCTTTTTTTTATTCATTCTATTATTTTAATCATTTTAATTATTTTGTTATCTAAAAATTAATTGAAATTGCTATTTTTAATAACTAACATTTAGAGATTTTATGTCCATTACATGATTCATTGAATTTTTTAAATAATTATAGTTTATATTCGAGTTAAAAAGTTAATTCTAGAAACTTTTTTATAATTATAATAAAAGTTTATGCAAAATTATTTGTTTTTTAAGTTATAAACAATTTAATTTTACGCACAGATAAAATTTTCATTATACAAATTCATCTAAAGCGGAATTAAATTGTCAATAACATGAAAAATAAAAATTTTTGTATATTCTATAAATTTTTATATTTGTTTCAATCTCCAGAATCATTCTTTTAAAATTTTTCATCAATTTTCTTCGAACGTTCTATGTATAATAAATACATATTTATATTCTTCCTTTGTAAATGTAATCTGCACTAAAGTATTCTCTCACAAATTAGCAGTTTAAAATTTTATCCGCTTTCCAAACAACATAAATCAAGAAAAGGTTTGTACGAGCTTTTAGCACCTGGACGCGGAAAGAAACGAACACTTTGCCCACATCTTCGACGTATCCACGATACACATACTACAATCAACCAAAGAGGCCGTGGATAGATCTACGAATGAATACAAAGTGGAAGTAAATCGAGTTCCGACTGTAGAACAAATAGGAATAACACGAAGCTCGAGATGGATCGAACCACTGTTCAACAGAAATAGTAAGGCTTTCCGTTCTTCGTTGCTTTTGCCTCCTTCAAAGCTGCGTCTTCACTGAAACAACAACGAGAAACTTTTCGTCTCTGCATGCTCCAAACACACTGTCGAACAAATATCAGAACATAGAATTATTTTGTATATGTTAAAACAAGATAATTAAAGAAACATTTCGACTTTGTCTTGGTTTTAAGACCACGTTTTTTTTTTTTTTTTTAACATTGAAAGAATATTTGTTCAAGGTGTTAATGCGTTTCTTACTTTTCTTTGATTATATATTTATTAGAGGAGCGATGCTCGAAAATAGAAAACTTTGAAATTTCTGTAATTCTGTGATAATTCAAAAACATACGTAATTTATATTTAAACTTATATTAATTCATTTTAATTGATGTTATTTCATTTGTTAGAAAAAGTGAAATGTGAAAAACAAAGATGAATATTTGTTAATATTGACAAATTATGAGGTTTGACAAATTTCAATTCTTGATAAAATAGTACTTCAAAATTTGAATTTCGAAAATTTAAAAATCCAAAAATTTGAAGCCATTTATATATATATATATATATATTTTCAAAGGGGAATGGGCATTATTAATTTTTTTATTCGCGACAAAAACACAGAAAAATTCTTTAAAAACAATTTTTTTTTCTCGAACAAATGGTAGAAAATTTCTCTTCCTCTCGTTTAACTTCAGTGAGGATGCGGCTTTAACAATCCTCTCTCTGTTCGATCGAGGATGACGCGACGATGACGAAAGTCATTAGCCCTCCATCGACTTTCAATTAATCGGGCCGACCGATCACGAATTTCGATTAACCGATTACCATCGAGAAAGTACAAACGAAGAGCTTAATTGGATGTTCAATCGTTTTTCGCCTGCGATCGAGGACGAAGCCATCCATGATCCATGACTGATGTCCATCGTGTCGCTTCGTCGAGAAAAAAAAAATATCGAGCTCGTCTCAAACTCGAGCAATGAAACAAATTCAGTTTTATTATGAAAATATTATAGAATTATTATAGAATTATGAAAATATTAGATCGCTTCATACAGTTAATTAAAAAAGTGAAAGTTAATGAGTTTCTGCAAACCACGAAGAAGTAATTTTCCTTTCATAATTAATAATTAAGAATCGTTGACATTTCTTTCAGTCTTATTATTTCTTTGGAATAGATGGAAACGAGAATATCAACAAAGATTTATTTTATTAAACTGTGTATAAAAATGTCGTTGAAATATTCTATTCTGGTAATTGTATTTGTGAATTGGTTATAATTGTTAAAACATCATATTCTGATTTGTTTTCAATTTATATTCTGTGCGAATATAACAATGACAAATGATTGATGTGTACATTAATCTCTCATCATATAAGAAACAAGGGTTTCCAATGTAAAATTAGAAAACGTCGCTCGTAATTTTAAAAGTTATTTAAATTTTATTACACTCTCGACTAGCGATAATTGATGAATATTTTTATCTTTCTGATTCTTCTAAATGAAGATTCTGAACGAAATTAAATTTCTAATAATCCAGCGTCACACGATTGAATTGTAAGACAAGGGATTAACTAATTTCAATTATATTCTGTGGTGACTCAAATAGATCAAGATTATTTCCTCTTTTAATAAAGTGATAACATTTGTTCAAAATAAAAATAGATATATCTTTGTTTATTCCTTATTTAATCATTTTAATCAGTGCGTTAACTTAACAATAATAATAATAATAATATAATTAACAACAGAATAAAATTCTCATTCTTACAAATATAAATACCCCTCTAAAAGAATGTCAATCAAATTAAAAATCAATGTTGATTAAACTCACTATTTTTCTTTATCGTTGCGATAAGTAGAACAGATTTCCAACAATACTCTTCCAAACTACGCTTCCTCAAAAAAAAAAAAAAAAGAAGAAGAAGAAGACGAAGGGATAGAAGTGGAGGAGTCTGACCGGTAAACGGGGTAATCATTTTATCCCGCTTTAAGGGAAGCGCTTGAAAGTGTCGTATAATTTTTCCGGAGCACGCGCCGCGCTATTTATGCGCGTAACTCGCGTTTTTCCGCAAGTGTACTCACCGGGTTTTAGCCTGTACCGAGGCTAAGCCGTTTCGCGGATGAATATAAATAGACGTGGCTCTAGCCACGCGGCCCGTTTCCAGTCGTTACAGAGAGAATCGCCTCCTAGTTTCCATTCTGGACGCGGCTCGCCTACAGTTTTCGCGTGGACACGCGCGCGTTGAATTCACAAATTTCGACAAATTATTTAATTATCGAAGATTAATTCACGGCCGCGGAAAACGCAGAGAGTGGATCAACCGGTTGTTTTCGAGTGAAGAGTGGGGAAAAAGAGGTTGTTTAGAAATTAAATTAAGGTAGAAAATGGTGGACTTTGCCGAACGAAACACGCGTTCGCAATCGATGGAATAAATGCGAACGAACGGGCCGATTCGTGGATGTGTAAATGGATTTTCTTGGTTCTATTTTTTTATTTAATTGAGACGATTGAATTTCTGAATTTTTGATTATCGAGTAAGATGATTATTTTAATTTGGATCGTAGATTTATGTAATAATGATTGAAGAACGTTTAAGAGTAATTGTTACATATAATAAAATATCCGAACTAATTGGGAGAAATTTTAAGAAGAATTAAGTTAGTGAATATTTAAAAGGATATAAGAATTAATTAGATTATTAGTTAACTGAAATTTGGATAATCTACATATATAAATACAAGTGGGTCCATAAGAATACAACTTTGTTTTTTAAACCTAACTTTATAAAAAGTTATAACCATAAACTGTAATGAGAATCTATCTAGAACAGTTACACGCTATTCAAGAGCAACAGTTTCAATCATCATAGAATTCTATAAAGACTAAGACATCTGAAAAAGTGCATAATATAATGGGATCCGTAATCAAAGTGACAAAATTTCGGAAACAACAAAATCAAGAGAACAATAGAACTTTTGATTCGATTTTTCAGAACAGAAATTTATATTCCTGCTATTTCTTTTCACGCACATAAGATAGAAATGGCAAACAAAATCTTGCGCCTGTAACAAAAATTTATTTTAATTCAATGAAAGATCTAAAGATTCGAAGAAGATTACATCATGACTGAGAAGGATGAAATGAAAAGTCAACCATAGACCTTAATTAAATGATGCATTATGGAATTCGCGATTTCAAGCGGTACACGATATCACAAGATATTCGCAACGAAATATGGTGGTCCGTGGAGAACGACACTCGTGGTTGGCCAGCGATAAGTGACGTTACACGAATCATGGGAGGGGCAAAGAGGCTGAAAGTAATAAAAATAAGTAATTACTCGGAGTAATCGGCCACCATTCCGGATTCCCTGGGACCATGGTCGTTCAATTAGCTGAAAGTGTTCTTTCACTTCCACGGTTACCGCGGCAACCATTGTCCGGGACCTTCAGGAATAATACATAGTTGAAACAGGGACGCGAATCTCGAACGAAACGGTGCACTTCCGTATGTTCTTCATTGTTTTTTTACGTGACTATGATCAATCGTGCATCATACGTTTCTTAACGATCACTCCTCCTATCCTCGTCACAGAGGTCAGAGAAATTCATCCACCTGCTTCATACGAATAGCCTCCCTTCAAACTTACTCCTATTATCTTGTCGTTTAAAAACATACGTAACACACTGACGATTTCATTGGCAGAATCGAGACGAAACGTCCTCCTCTTTTTCCTTCCTTTCACGTTACAACGTCGCACAAGTGTAATCAAGATAGTTATCTCGCAACTAATCACAACTCGCAGCAACGTCCTTCACCCGAGATAATCCTGTCTCAGATTGCGATGGAGAAAAGTAAAAAAAAAAAGTAGGCTCAATAACACCGAGCAACGGACGTTGAACAGAAAACGAACCACGTCCTCATCGTCATCGTCCTTCTCCTCCACCTATCCCTCTCGCAGCCGTCATCATCGTCCTCTCGTCGTCGTGGAACACGGGCACAGATAGAGCGGGAGAGCGAAGGTGGGTGGGTGGGGGGAAGGCAGAGAGGCGGAGCGTAATAAAAATAAGTAATTACTGCGAGTAATCCTCCCCCTCCGTCGCTGGCCTCCTCATCTTGCCGCCACCCCTCTCGTTCTCTACGAGAGTCGTTCAATTAACGGGAATACTGTTGTCTTCCCTCACTACGTTTCCCTTCCAGTTCCCCCTCCGGCAGCCGGAACCCCATCCCACGCCCAGCGTCCGCGAAACCCGCGAAATGTTTCACTCGCAAAGTCGCGTGGAGTGCGGACTGCGCTCACTGTACGCCGAGGTAGGGCGAAAGAGGGGAGATATCGATGCCCCTCCTTCACTCACGCCCCTGACGTCCATCTATCCTTCCCCCACCGCGCCCGTCCCGCTCCCCGAGCATCGTGCACCATCCCTCCCGCGCTTCTCGCACTCTTACCCCCACCACCCGCGCTCAAACTCCCTCCACCGCCACGCCGCGGCGCTCTCCGCTATCCCCGCCCCCCACTCCGCCGCTCCTAGCTCGCAGCCTATCCACTCGCGCTCGAGGCGCGCTCACTCTGGCCCACTGCGCGGCCCGTGGCGGAGTGGGGGAAAGCTCCAAAGCCCCACTCGCTCGTCCGCCGTCGTGCCGTACGGTTCGTGTCGTGGCTTGTACGTGTTCTACGCGTCGCGCGGTGTGCTCTCGCGTCCGAACGATTCTCACACACCGGTCCACGGCCTACGTTTGACAGCGGAATATCTCGCGATCGACGTTTCGAGCAACGAGTTGCGCGAGATTCGTGACATCGCGAATACGCGAATCCATTTGTGCTGCATCGTGTTACCTCGCTGTGCTCCGATTTATATTGTACTGCAGCCGTGAACGACTAACACGGAAGATTGCGACCGAAGGACTGTGTGTACCCATGCTAGGACAACCGTCTCGAGTGGTCAGGAAGACATCGTCGTCTGTTTATAGGAGGATCTTTGGCGCCCCGTTGGCCGAGTGGGCTGAACTACGACCCGGAGAGACGTCAAGGTGCACCGTGGCTGGTGCGTTACGAGAGTCGTTAGGTGCTGTGTTCGCGATACGAAGCGGAGCTTAAGATCAATAGTCGAGAGTGGAAGACGCGGGCTTTCGAACGAAAGTTTCGTGTTCTCTATATTCACGGAGGTTTTTCGCGGTGACAGATCGTCCTCGTTGGAAGGATATCGAGGAGGATCGGGAGGAGCAGTGCGTTGACACCTGTCCGTTGACTTCACCGGACCACTTATCGTCCATAGTTTCTACGCATTAATCGACGGTTTCGAACGTTCGTTTTGTGAGCCAACGGCGACAAGCATCTGTGATCTCTCTTCGAGGAAGAATCGTGTCGTTGAAAAAAAAAAAAACGAAAATTCGAAAAGTGATCGTTCTTTGATCTTAACGACGTTGTGTAGAAAGTGTTATTGTTTGTTGTCTGTTCGCGAGTATCGTTTGCGGCACGAAGGAATATTACCTTTGACCAAGAACACAGCCTACGCATGCCGTGGATCGAGGTAAGAATCTCACGGACAATCAAGATTCACGTAAGCCAGGCTTCTTGCCTACGCTCTGAACGCCTTGCGCGCCTTATCGTGACACCGCTATCTCTCGGTATCTCTCGATCCGTGGATAACGGAGAGCCTTCGTATATTCGACAAATAGAGGAGTGGAGCGCATCTCCGTGTTTCATTGAAAGTTGTTATCGCCCATCAGCTGTTTCCTCGACAAGTGTATCCAGATGAAGGCTGGTACGCGTAGCAAAGCTTAGTCCTGGCTGGTCTCGGCTGTTTTTGGACACGTCTCGTTACCGATTCCTGATTCCAAAGTTAACCGCTGACCGGGTGTCAAACGTTTCGTCAAATGGCCGCGAGGGTATCGTGCCAACTGGTGGGCACGGGAAGACTGAGAGAAGAAATTTCCGTGTAAGGTCTCGAGGCTGGGGCACGCAGGCGCGTCCGTCGCCACGTGGTCGAATGGTGATCCACGCTAGCCGAGGTGTTAACCTTTTTCGAAAATCGAGGGGATCAGCCGCCGGCTGCGGCGATGGCGATGGCCGGTGTGTGGTTGCGGCGGTGGCGGTCTCGGCCCGCCGCGGGGAGAGGGTTGTGCACACGCTTGGCAAAACAAGTAGTTAGTTACGTGAGCGCTGGCAGTCCGCCAAACGAGCCTGCGAACTTTGAAATTGCGTTCGAGGCTTTCTTTCGCCGCGGCGATTATATGCGCGTCGGAGATAGGACAATGAGCGACAGAGTGGGACGGACGAGGAGGACGGAGAAAGGGGATGGAAGCTTATATTCCGCTGCTTTCTTCGCCCCCCACCCGCTCTTGTTGCCCTCCGCATGGCGTATAGGGGTGTCCAACCCCCAAAGTTCGCCCTTCTGCTTCTCTCTCTCTCTCTCTCTCTCTCTCTCTCTCTCTCTCTCTCTCTCTCTCTTTCTATCTTCTTTTCTGTAATTCACGCGGCTATCGCCGGTGTATCTCCTTTCTGGCGCGGCCAATTAGTTTGCCGCCGCTATCGCGCCTCCTGGCGGACAGATAGCATCGGCTAAAATGTAATTGGCTCCTTATCGAGCGTGGCGAGCTTACGATTTCTGGGCTGGCCGCTGGTCGGCCCTTTCCACCACCGCCGCCGCCGCCGCACACGAAGCAGGAACCAGAGAGATTCGATCGCCTTACGCCGATGCTTTTTCGCTTCTAGCTCGATTTCTATTTTGGGGGAGGGGGGAGGAGGGGTGGATAGGCGATTCGAACGAAATTCGCACGACGAGGTCCCCGCTCGAAATTGCTTTTACTCGGCACCCCATTAATCTTTGGGAAGGTAAGAGGGAGAAATAAGCAGGGGGCAAAAGGGCGGGTCGGAGAAAGAATCGTTTCTTTATCGAGATACGCCGGTCAATGCGATCGCCGTTTATTTTCCACGTTCCTGCGTGTCTTTTTTTATTCTCGTTTCAATACGGAGAACAGCAACCGAGCCGAGATGTATATTCGCAGAATATATAGGGCAAACTGATTATTTTCGAGGACAACTTTGAGTCGCGTTTTGTTGTTGGGGGAGAATGCACGAAGATGGGAAATGCTAAAAATTAATTTTGCCGTTTGTCGAGTAATTATGTCGAGTTTATAAATAGTGAGGACTCTCTCTCCAATTATTGTAGTTTAATTAGGTATTAAATAATAAATATATAATTTCTTTTGAAGTGGATCTTTCTCTTTTAATCTAAATTTTATTTTCTTTATGTAAAATATCGCGAAGAGATATAGTTTCATTATTAACCCTCATAGAAATTTCATCACTTCTTTTGATAGCTTTGAGGTTTTTTTTTTTAAGAGTTAATAATTGATAAAGAAGAATAAAAATGGTAGAATTCTGGAAGGATTAATCCTAAAAATTCTTTTTTAACGATTATTAATGAAGAAACATGTTAAAAAGAAAATATATTCTTTTACCGAAAATTATTTATTTTCAATAAATAATTAAAATATCGTATTACATATGCTGTTAATTACATATGCTCGTTAAATTGACTGTTAAACGATTTTGAAATAACAACAATTATTGAAAAAATTGTTAATATAAATACCAAAAGCTTTTTTCATAATTCATCACGTTTATATATAAATAACGATAAAAACTTTTAATGACTATTTTAAATTTATAGCAAAAATTATAATTTCTAAATATTATACACTTCAAGAAAATTTTAAAACATAAGAATTATAATCACACGATAATATTATCATTATTGATGTAGATTCTAGATATCTTCGTAATACCTATATTTGAGAATGACTCAATACAGGTAGTCGAAGTAACAGACTATTTTCAACGACTTACCATTATCGCGACGTATATTATCGATAACATAATTTACTTTGGCGTGGATGCAAGTCGGTTATAAAATATTTCCACAGGTATAATATTGCTGTTGGGTGTTATTTTGGTTTGTCAGTTTCGAGCCGCGTTGTTTCGCGGCGGGCCTCACACACGGAATTAGGGCAATTCGAATGTCTTGAACCGAGACTCATCAAGACAACGTAGTAAATATTCTCATTGTAACGTATTATTATCGAAATTCCTTTCACACGAATAATCATATTTTCAAACATTAACGTCTTTCGTTCCGTGTTATATTTCATACGTTATTATCAATGAGAAATTAAATATCTAATAGTTTAGAAAATTTAAATTGTATTTACAAATAAAAATATATGTTACTTAATTTTCGAAAATCACTCGAATTCGATGTTGAAATATAATTCGTTATAATGTACAATTTGCAATGAAACAATGGATGAGACATTGTTCAACTTACATTTAAGCTTGACGTGAATATAATATTTGACAGTGGATATATTTAGACGATGCATAAATATTATATTCTAAATATTTTTATACATTTGTGTCAGTTATTTTATGTGCAATAATTTTAGAAATATTGACAAGTAGATATTTTAAAATATTTTTAAACGTTTTAAAATTGTAGAATGATAAAAAGACAATATAAATCACGTGGCATAAATGATATATCACCAAGAAAATATTGTCTTTGAAAAAGAAGATGCAATAAATCTAGAAAATAAATTTTCATTCAATATAGTAATTATTTTTAATTTGCTTAATAAAAGATTATAGGTATTTAATTTATAAAAATCATTATTTCGACAAGTAAAAGATCCTTCTTCTCTATTTCTAGACGTGATATTTAAGTTTTTACAAGAATTCAAAGAATAATTTTTTTGAAAAGAGAAATCACACGAGAATGAAAATTGAATGAAAAATTTTCATTTACAAATATTTGCATAGCTTCTACGATTCATTCAATTTTATAAAAACTTTTTTATTTTATTATATATTTTTATATCTTAAAAGAACAATAAACTTTTCTTAATCGCCTGATAAGCTTAAGAATTTTTTTATAGAATAAAAACATGTAGCTATGAAGATTTAAAAATCTATTCTGCCATCCAAAATAATAAGAAATAAAAATATCAAAGTTAAATTATTAATTTATTTATTTTATTACTATAAAAATTTGTTGAATAAGTGGATAAGAAAATCTTGGTTAAATTTTTCTTCCATCAAAATAACCATCTTTATTCTGTCTAATAATTTTTTTTTAATTAAAATAGTTTTCGATAAATATTTAATACAAACAGATACTTTCATCATAATTATTTCACAAAAAAATCTTTTATTCCACGAAAAAGAAATATAATTTATTAAGTATATTAAGTATAAGATTTTCATCGCCGATAATAAATTCAATTAATCACATCTGCATACGATCATTGTTCCACAAAATACACAAAATATAAAAAAATTTTCTCGTTACTATCTAGGCTATCAGGATATTCATACTAATTTAAATTTCTATAAACACAAATACAAAAAATGAAATTAAAATAAAAATTCATTTCACCATTTTTATAAATAATACGTATTACTTGGTTACACTCTACTATTTTGCATATCCTATTCACATTCTGTGGATTTATTTACATTTAAATTTTCCATAAATGTATAAATTTCCCGCGGTCTATTTATTACTTGAAAACGGGTTGAACGGTCGGGAGAGCAGGAACCGGGCCGCGAAAAAACAACTTTCGGATCCGTTTCCGCCCCGTTTCAAGGCAGGAACGATCGTGAACGTGCAAAAATTCGGATCTGCCGACTCATTGTTCCCCGTACCCGTGTTCGTTAATTGGAAAGTTTGACACCTGAATGAGATCGTAAAAATGTGGGGTGCGCCGCGCATGGAGGAGGATTGGCCGGGGTCGGAGGAAAAAGGCGCGAAAATAGTGGTCGGGCGCGTAGGGTGGCAGGAGGGGGCGTCGTAAAATAATAAATTTGGTCCTTGACCACCCTGAAACCCATAACCAGCCTCTACAACCTGTCAAATGGTCGACCCAAATACTTTGGAAGCGTGAATAGTTTCGTCGGGTACCTGCTGCACCCTGAAACGAGGTCTCTTGTCCCCCAATATCCTTCGCTTTCCTTTCGTCGTCCCTGTGTTTCGCTGTTTATTTTCACTTGGCCATTCCGAGCTTTCGCGTGTTGTAAACGTGTCGAAGTTATATTAATGTAGAATGGGCAAACAGTTGTGGGATAAAAATAACTTACTTGGTAAGTTTACGCGCGCTCGAGAATCTGTATAAAATTGTGGTGTGCACCGAGCATTCTTAATAAAGTATGAAAAATTAATATTATTGTGCACCGTGTATTTTTAACGAGTATGAGAGTATTGATATATATATATTTTTAATAAGTGTGAAAAAAATAAAATTATTTATTAGTGTAGATTTATATTCTTAATAATGAAACGTGAGCAATTATTTAGAAAGTTTAAGAATTATTGAAAAAAATACCAGGAAATACGTATCCAACAAATATCGAGATTTAAGATGGCACGAAATGGGAAAGTTAAAATTTTTTAAGGAGAGAAAGAAAATTGATTGTTACGGTCTTAGTTTATAATTATATAATTATCTTGAATATTTTTTAACAAAGAAAAACTGTTTTTCGTATTAAATTTGATCGAAAAAATTGAAACTGAAGATATATAAATTAAAATCGGAATTTCCTTAAAAATGCTAAAATCCATGATATTAAGATCAGAGAGAGATAATCGATACGCAATAATAGATTCCGAGAAAATAACGCGATCCAAGTATGTGCAAAATGTAGCTCATACTGGTTTATAAATGTCACGGTGACTCAAAAAATCGAGAAAAAAAGGAACGAATTACCTTAAAATGCAAATTACCTTAAAAATGCTGATCCACGATATTAATTAAACGTGTTGATATAACAATAATGAATCCAAAAAGAGAGTGTGCGATGCGTAGGATTTATAGATATCATGATGAAATTTGTCAATAAAAATATTTGTATAGTGTGATCAAAGTCTAATTATAATTTATAACATCGAGGTATCGAGTTTAATGAGTTTATATATCCATAGATTAGGATCAAAACAAGACGTCGAACGTATTCGCAATTAGAGCGACTAGTTTTTAATTTTCGCCGAGCAACGACGCGATTCGATTTTGTTGCGCATCTGCCGCTTAGTGGAACGAGTTCGCGTCAAATGAAATTCAACAAAGGATCCAATTAAGTCCAATTAGAAACGTATCGCGCGACGTGGAACAGCTGTCACGCGAGATAAGCTGCAGCCTCGCGCCACGTCAGATTAGGCTCGATTATCGCCGAGACTCGATAATATGTGAAAAGCTCTGCTACATTTAAACGTTGGGCTTGAAACAAAAAAAGAAAAAAAAAAAAAAAAAAAGGAAAAAAAGAAAAGAAAAAACGAAGAACAGGAGAAATAATTATTCTGCTCTAAACGAGAAACAGAGAAACGCGATAAACGCTCGTCCCACTGTCTCTTAAACGCAGAGATTAAGCCTCTTATCCCTTTTTTTCATTTACGGGATTCGCTTATGCGATTCACGTATAAGATATGCGCTCGACCATTCTTTCACACGGTAATTCTGATCTTTTTAATTAAAATTTAGTTCTCTATTTAGTATTTTCTAGTATTCAGTTGAGATATATTGAAATATTTGAAGTTGTATGTAGCGTCTTTTAAGTTTTAAAAGGTTTATACAATCTTTTTAAGAATATAAAACTGAGTTATTTTTTCTTTTTTTTTTCATATGTACTAAGAATTTTTTCTCTTAATTTCGCGCGTTGATTGATCTTCGTGTAATTTTTTTCTATATACGATTTCTGTATCAATCTTCTTGATTCGAAGAAAATCAATGAGAAGCAAATTCCTCTGTATAAAAAAGGAGTTAGGAGTTGTTCGAATGAAAGTATTATATATCGAATATCCATTTCGTTGAAAATATCCAAATAGATCTGATTGCGAGTAGTAAATGGGACGCTAATTAAATATTTATTTAATTTAGATTGCGCAGCTTATTGTGCAATACATTTCATTACATTAATAATTTTATGCTACCACAATATGGTCGGAAATTGTAAATTAATAATCAGAACTTTGAATTTGACTGATATCTAATCCATATCCAACACATATTCATTCAGAATTCGTATACTGTATTTCCTTTTGTAGAAAATTAAAAATTTCTTTTTCAAAATTTTTAAAGAAAATCCGAATCGAATTCTTCCACATTGTTTGAATACCCATACAATTCAGATACTATTCCCTTAGTATTCAATACTCCAGTATTCCAATCCAAATTTTAAACCAAACTTCGACTTAGTAGTACACATCCAAAATATTTCGAACATTCATAATATCCTTTCCACCGAAGAGAATTCTAACAGTGATACTTCGAATTATCGCTCGACCATCAACTTTCTTGATCGACAACAACCAATTTTTTCCCTCTCTCCCCCGATCGCATCTTGCCCCAGCCTAGCATTTTCACCGACTCCGACTTATTATCTCGACGCCGTTTCCACCTTTTTTCCCCTCCTCCTCCTCCCCCCCCCCCTCCTCGCTCGAACCGGACACTAGGCTAGAGCACAGACGTCTTGTCGTAACGAAAGTGGCAGTTTGCAATTAAACGACGATGTTATCGTAAAGGACCTGTAGGTCGGTCGAGTGTACATGGCAGCGAATTAAAATGTAAATACTTGATTAAAGTTAATCCCGGCCAGGTGAATAAACCTGCTGTGGCGAGGGACAGAGAGGATCTTGCGAAGGAGAGAAAGAGAGAGAAAGAGAGAGAGAGAGAGAGAGAGAGACGGAGATAGAGGCTGGGATACGTAGCCGTGGAGGGGAGGGGTAGGAGAAGGGACTAGCGAGGGCCACGGAGGCTGCGGATGGAAAGGAGGATGGGGGCCAAGAGTGTAGGCGAGGAGGGGAGGGGAGGGGAGGGAGAGAGGAGGGGAGGGCGGGAGAAAGGGGGTGAAAAGCGCGAGAGAGCCGTCGGTCCTAAGGGGTGGTTTTTATTGCCGGTTTTTATTAGCTGAGTAGGTGTACTCCATTCTGCCTTCTACCCCTTTCCATGCCTACCCCCTTCCCCTCCGCGCGCATCCCTCCATCCGTGTCTATAACCCTTCCATCCCCCCTCCCCCTCCCTTCGTCCCCCTTCCTCTCCTCCCCTTCCTTTCTGTCCTCTCCGCGCCTCTCCGGGGCGAAGAGACGCGAGGGGCGAAGGGTTGATTAAAACTAACGTTGCGCCAAGAATTTACCCCCGTGAGAAGAGAGGAGAGATTGAAAATTAAATTAATATACAAAACCTCCCTCCCCTGGCCACCGGGGCTAATTAGTTATATGATAGTGATTAAAAGTTAAGTGTACAAGTCTTTGGAAATGGGGGAGGGGGAGGGGAGGGGGATTGTTGCTGCGAACAGGGGGTTAATCGATCGACGGTTCGCGATATTGAAATTAGGTTTCAGATTGGAAATTGGATGACGCTTTGGAGGAATTAATTTAAGAATTGTTTAGTTAAAATTGCCATTTTGGGCTGTGTATTCACGTGAATTCACTAAGTAAGAAGATTATTTCGAAATAAAAAAACTTTTTGAAGAGAGACATGTGAAATGCGATGATTAAATTTCTTAATGTTTTGTTTTTTTTTCAAGATAGATCGAAGATCGTCTTGAATTTCTTTCTTTGAATATTTGATTATTCGATTTGAATGTTAAGTAAAAAACTATTAAAATATGTAGCAATCTAATAATAATAATTGGTAATAATATAATATATGATTTTTTATCATAATTACGATTAACGATTTGGAGGACAATAATTGTGAAATTTCAAATTTTTCCAAATTTTTAATACAGTAGAACTTCATTTATGTGAACAAAATTTCATTTGAACTGTTATAATATAAATTTAATTAATAATAATTTAATATAGCGGCAAGTAATTTATATTTTCTAAATTTTATTTGATTTTTCAGATAAAATTTTAAATTACACCTTATTTTTATGTTAGCTCTTTCTAATTAAGAAATTCATTTTTAATATAATTTGTAATTTCTATTACGTCAAAGTAAAACTTTTCAAAATTATACTTTTTAGAAGATAAAGATAAATAATATAAAAATAAAAGTAACTGAAATATGAAATATGATAATTGTTTTGTTCATTATTTAATTTCAAATTTAACCAAACGAAATTACTTTCCTTGATCTCTTAAAAAATATCTCTTTCTTCCGGACAAACGATACATTTTTCATACTCAAGATAATTATATCTCCTCTTTTATTTAAATTTGTATTTCATTAAGATTAATTATTGCAGTGAAATTAAAATGAATGTACTTGCAGCGAGACAAATACTTCATATTTTATAGAAATTAAATTAGTGACAATTTCAAGACAATTTCCTTGCCTTTTATTTACAATAGTAGGTTCCATTAAAGAAAAGAAGATAATTATAATACCTTATTCTTTTTCGAAAATTTCTAACCTGAATAATAATAACAATTTTTATTTATCTTCCCTTTTCCCATTTTCAAAATTGCCTATTCATAATAATAATATCCGAAATTATCAAACATTCAGAGAAACAATTCTCAATTCTCCTTCCTTTCCTTTTTTAAATTATTCCTGAACAATTTTTTATTTTCATTATTCCATTTCTAAAATCTATAATATACACGTATTATATATTATAATATACATATTATATTCCCGCATTATTCCTAACACAAGCGTAACGAGGACAACGCTTGTGCACATTAAACGATAGAAACGATAGGTCCAGTTGAGAAGGGAAAAAAAAAAAAAAAAAAAAAAAGAAAGAAAAAAAAATCCTGGCAACATTGAAACACGGTATATAGCGACGAATCTATTCAATATATGCAACTATTGGAAGCGGTCGTAATTAGGAAATAGCTGAAGTACCCGTAAATTTTCATTACGGGGTCAAAGAGAGTGAGTCTCGTGTCGCGGTCGCGAAATGAATTCGCGAAACAGGGGTGAGGAGGGAAGGGAATGCAACATCGCCAGTCGAATAGTTTTCTCGAGGTATTTTCAATATATGTTTCGTTGACATTAAGCCAATTGAATGTTCCACCAAGGAATGAGTGATAAATGAAATTCCTTGGCGGATTTAATAATCGCTAATGAAAAATTTATTCACCGTAGACCGGGGAGGAGTTGTGCGAGGGATGGGAATGGAAACGATTTCTTTTAACGAAATTAATCCAACCGATGGAATAAATAGTTTCGACATCGAAAAATCTTGATCCTCGGGGAGAGACGAGGTTTGGCTTTTGATATAAAACATGTTTCGTTGAATGGCAGCGGCCTGTTAATGAATCGAATCGTGCCATCTTAATTTCGAGTAAATGTTTTTCAGGATTGAAAATAGATTTTTGAAAATGGATAATTAAAAATAAATACTTTTTTTTTTTTCTTTTTATTTTACTGTTCTGTTAATACTGTTTAATTAATGTTGGATTATTAGTGGCTTGGAACTAATACGAATGATATTTAAATTTTTTTTCTTAAGAAAATTGATATTTTTTTGAAAATGTCAATTATTTTTGTTTCGTGGAAAATTGAAATTTTTCTGGATACTCGATCTTACAGTTCTTTCAATGGAGAATCTGGTACAGGAGAGAATGAGATGATTGGTGGTTAATGTGGTATCGTAGGTGTTACAGTTTATTTTGCAAGCAAATTTTACTTTGAAATGATATTTGAGATAAACATTTTAATAGCAATTTATATAAATATCTTGAAATAAATATATTTCATTGAAAGATAAAATAGTTCTATTTTCCAAGTAACAATTTTTAATTTTAACTTTAATTAATTTTACAGTTTGGTCTATTTTTAATATTTTTAATTTATGTTTCTCTATTTTCTGAAGAATCTGAAAGAAATAATCTAAGTATTTGCTTCTGACTTAAATATTAAACGACATGCTATTTGATTTAACACCATAATTACCAAATTAGTAGAATCACAGATTAAATTGAAGAATTTCAAATTGTTTAATATATATAAAAAATTTTATAATATAAAATTAATATTGGTATATTGGAATACAATTATACACATATATCTTCATTATTCTTATAATACAAATTTTATCAATTCTTACATCATATATTTATTGAGTTTAAGTTAAATTTTCTGTGTTAAATGAAATAAAATAAAAATTGAAATAAAATATTTGTCGATAAAAATATTTTAAACTTTTCAACTCATTTTAAACAATATCGAATTTTCTCTCAAAGTTTCTCGAATTCAAATAACTCAAATATTGATAATTTTGTTTAGCTTGGCACGTTCTTCAACATCTCCATAAGATAAGAATACAATTTCTCGATTACACTCGAGGGGGGGGAAATGGAAAATTCGGTTCCTAACGATCCAATTATACGGTGATATTTTTCCTTTCGAATCCGTCGCTCCCTCGAATCCCTCCCGTCCGTCTGTTCGTTCATTTCGATAATTAAAACGAAATTTCGCTCTCGGATACAGATTTAACGAATCGAACTTACAGTGGGCGCAAATGAATTGCTTCGTTTAGCGCGACTCACCGACCGTGACAGAAATATAATTTTCAATCTGCGCCCGCGTATACGCGCGTTAAGTCATGGGGTTGGACACAGGGGGAGGGGAGTTGGAGTTCAATCCGCGAAGAATTTGTCGAAAAAAAAAGGAAGGAGGGGAGAAAAAGAAAAAAAAGAAAAAAGAAAAAGAAAGAGGAGGAAAAAAATAACGAAACCTTTTAATGGCGTTAAGTGCGATTCGAACAAATAATCGAGCCAGTATTTCGCGTTCGGTGTTTCATTATTTTTAATGAATATCCATTATTTTTAATGAATCCTCGAGAAGAGACGTTTTGGAAAACGTCGGAGGCCGAGGGACATCGATAATGGACGACGTTTCTCTCTTATTTTTTATGGAGAATTTCATCTAACAATGTTTATCTATCACTTTTCCATGAAATATTTTGGATTATGATGGAAAGATTACGTTGGTTTTGATTCTTCTTTCTTGGTTTGGATGAACCGTTTCAAACAGATGGAATATATTAATTGCAATCGTTCGTGATTAATTTATTTTGCCGAGGGATCTTAAATTATAAATCAATTCGTATAAGATAGTGAGATCAGATTCGTGAATTCATTTATTCTTTTCTATATTTTTCGTGGCATGAATAGAGAAATACAAATAGTAAGATCATATATATAATAATGATTTATATTATAAAAATTTAAAGGAAATAAAATATGATTAAATACAAATGATCTTTATATCATTAAAGGAGCTACAAGGAATATATTATACTTTAATGAAGATATTATTAAACATTTCGAAATCTAATATATTTAATTAAATACGGATAAATATGTAAATGTTATAATAAATATAAATGTTTATAAAAATTAATTTAAAATATAAGATAAATTTTAATTTGACAGGCCGTTATCATTAAATAATGAATAGTAATAATTTCAAATTTGGATATATTATAATTAATTTATTCAAAGCTAGCATTTTTTCATTAACTCTACTTATATATATTGTAACATATACTGAAAAATGTTCATTATAGCGTCGATTATCTGTGCCATTTATTAAACAAATTCCCAAATTAATCAAAATTCTATTTTCGTCGCACTAATAATATATCAACATCTTAAGAATTAAAATTTACTACCAATTAATATAAACATACTCATCTTACATCATCTCTCAATAAATTCTCTCTCTCTCTTTCTACTAATTTTCACTAATTACAACTCGAAAATGTTATTCCCTTGAATAACATTTTCAATTCAACTTCAACGATAAAAGGAAATCAAACGGTGGAAACCAAAATTTCCCTTAAATTTCGTTCGAAACAAACCTTCCCTCCTCGATCGTAGAAAAAGCGTGGAAGAACAATTTTTTCCCATCCAAGGGGAACCTTAAACCCTTTCGCGGAGTTAACTCTACGCGGGATGCTCGCATAGTTTCCTTTAGTCGGTTACGTAACACAGCCAGATGGATAGAGAAGGAGAGAGAGGGACAGGGAGAGAGAGAGAGAGCGAGGCTCGACGATTGAAAATCTCGCTTTGAAATAAGATATATATCCGGTGCCCGTGTGTCTGCCCGGTGGTATACGTATATATATATATAGGCAGGGTGGTGGTACAGTTACTCGAACGCGTTTCCAATCTCATAAAGGCGTCCCAACGTCGATTATTCCCGTTCGATACTTGGCAGAAATTTTTAAGTATATTAGGAATACACTGGCGGCCCTCGCTGAATTATTCGAATGCTTTCAAGAAATTGCAGGATGCATTAGCTTACATTACGCCGCCTCCATTACATTATGAATATTACTCTGCCGTATATTGATGAGAAGAGTGGATCCGGCGCGCGCGCCGCCCGAGAGGGGTCCGCTTTTATTATTTCTTGCGTTTCAGACGCGCCATTTACGAATTACCACGTTAATAGGGGCGACGCGAGATTTATCGGATCCATGGTTTCGAGCGCGAGCCGACTCGAGGCGACGCGTGTCGCGTCGTTTCCAATTAGTTTTTGAAAGAATTGGAGGGGAGGAAGGATGATGCGGAGGAATATTGGATGGATAATGCGGGTGTAAACGTGTCACCACGAGGAAATTATATTTTTCGACTACTCGCTCACCGATGGATAATAATGATTGATCGAATGAGAATGGATGAAAAAACGATTGCATCAATATTCTCGAGAAACTGTGTATATATAGAAGTCGAAATTGATATGGTTACATTTAAAATTTGTTCAAAAATTGATTTAATAAATTCTTCGAGTCATCTTTAAACCCTTTGAGTGAATAAGCATTCTCTCAACTCTGATTAGATGATAATCGTGGAGTATATTTTCAACATGAAACGAGATTATGAATTAAAGATCTAAATATGGAATAGGGAAAAATGTGTGTATTGTTTTGTTTGAAAATTTTATTATTAATTTTTAATGTAATTGTTTCAACTAGCTCCAACCTCTAAATTGATGCATTCAGAATATTTTTATATTCTGAATATAATTTACACATCTATAAAATCATTTCGCATATAACAACATTGATTATTTGATTGATTTGACATTTATTCAAAAAACATTGTGGACCAATTTTTCTCCTACAAAAAAGGGTAGCTATTAGCAATACAGTATTTGGACGCACTTGATGGCAAAATTGAAACGAAAAGTCAATGCATCGATTTAAATCAACGTAATAATATAACCATACAAATATACATCATAAATACAATAATTTTTGATCGATTTATCCAATAATAAAGGGTCGCGTATTACACAAATATCGAATATCCCCCTTATATTTATTAAAATTTGAACAGAATTTTTTGCGATACACGAATTGAAAAACACACACACACACACATATATATCATCACAATACACATCGGAGAGGATATTTCAAGCACGGAGAAAACCTGTCCCGATTTAGGAGGCAATTTGAAGCAAGCATATATATATATATATATATATACACTTGTATCGACATTCTATATTCGAGTTACTTTCAGACTCGTTCGAACGTAACTCCTTTTCTCTCGTTGTTTCTCTATCTGACACGAGCCACCTCTCTCCTCCCTTTTCTCTGGAACGCCTTGGAGCATTAGCTCGAATACATCCATGAATATTATCCTGTACTTTGGCGAGTGCCGAGAAGGGTGTCTGGAGACGTGAAGGGGGATAGAGAGAAAGAGAAAGAAAGAGAGAGAGAGAGAAAGAGGAAGAGAGAGAGGACTGGTGAAGGGTCGGTATGGTATATAAGGTATAAGGTAGTCCATTAGCGTTAATATTATAAACGTTAGCTGCCCCCTGGCCATCCCTGTAACATACTCACGTGCGCCTGCGCTTCCTCTCTCTCTCTCTCTCTCTCTTTCTCTTTCTCTCTCTCGCGCGCACGCGACCACCCTCTCCACACTCTCTTCCTTTCTCCTCTCCATTTCAACGACCGTTCCCTGCTACTTTCCATCTCTCTTTCTTTCGCTCGTTCCTTTCTCTTTCTCATTCATTTTCTCGGTTGTTTCGTGTGCCTTTCTATGTATATATATATATATATATATATATATATATATATATCTTTCCTCTTTCCTCGTCCATCCGTTTGTTCTTCGTCTAACTATCTAAAACCTTGTACGTCGAGTCTCTCTCCTCTTTACGTTCATCGTCGTACAAACAACACACGCTAATATACCTCTTGACTACACAGAGGGAGAAAGAGAAAGAGGGAGCGCGGTGTATATATATATATATATATATATATATATATATATATATATGTGCAACACGACGAACCTCTTACTTAGGTGTTCTGTTACCGTACTTTATACTGGAGTTCATGGTCTACAGGGTGACCGGATTGTGATCCGACACCGGCCATCCCTGCGACAGGTGGCCTCCACCAAAAAGGTGGCCTCCTCGATTAGCCTCGCCGGACAATGCTACGCATATTCTCGATCACCCTCGTTCGACTTCTCTCCACTTCTCGGCCGAGGTGAAGTTAATCTGCTTCGTTGACACCGGTGATCCTTTTCTTTGGCGGATTCTAGGAATTGATCTGGTCAGTTTTTTCGATATGGTATACGGAATTTCGGGAACGTATTTCGATTTAATTTGTATATTTGGGATAAAGGCGAAAGTATTAATATGTGCGAGAGATAAATTGATCGATATCACATAGAAAAGTAGAAACGTTATGCAGTAATTTAAAAATTGTATCTGTATAAATTAAAAATCTTGAAAGATAATATATCTACAATGTTCCACAGATCGTGAGAGAGCATAATTCAAACATCTAGTCAAGTCTAGTAATATATAGATCTAGTAATATAATCGAATCAAATCTAGTAATATATTATTAAGAGAATGGTTAAAAGTAATTTAATTAGATTTGTGTAATTAATAATTTTATAATTTCTATAATTTATAAGTTCTGTACTATTAAGATGTATTGTTTATTAAATAATTATGATTTGATAATTAAATTACGATATTAAATAATGGAAGATTTAACTTCTATACCAGAAACGAATTTGAAAATTGAATATTATTTTATGATTCGCATTGCAAAATATTTAAAAATTTATCCTCGATATTTCTCGAAACATTTTTATCGATCGACACAAAAAGCAAATCGAACCTCCATACGATATAATTCCAACTCGAAATCATCCTCATCCGCCGTTCCTTGCGCAACGACGCTCTCCAACAAACATCATCCCGCAACAAAAATACGGGAAAAAAGAGCTCTCAGCTTCTTTTCTCAATGACATCTAGCCAACCGAGGCAGAAGAAAGCTAATAAGAACGTGTTGGCTTTTAGACGTTCCCACGGGGATGTGGTCAGTCGGAGAAAAGTCGGTTGCGCTGCGTCCAGGTGGCTAAGAGGAGGCGCTAATTTCCCGTGTAACTATGCGCGATTGTTGTTTATTATTATGTATACTAATGGAGCACTAAGGGACTCGGCCAACACTCCACGCCACTCCAATTCCAAGAGGATTTCGCTAATTCACCGGATCTAGCCTTTCCCCCCTCCTTCCTAACGATGGATCATAGCGCGAAATGGGAATACGAAGTTTGCTTGGGAGAGAGAGAGAGAGAGATGGTTTTCAACCGTGAACAGAGATTATCCGCCGAATGCAACGAGGGTTCATCGATACACCCTCTTGCGACCCTCCACACTCGCGGACCTCCGCTTATTTGTTTTAAAATCGAGCAGGGAAGATTATCTCGCGAATCATTTTGGATGGGCTAAAGCCATTGTCCCGAAAGTTGAAGGACGTCGAAAAGTTAATTCGCCGGTGAACTTTTCTCATGAAATTTTCGAAGTTCCGTTTCATTTACATCCCTAGCTAGGTTACATCGATTCGTTTTCATCGAATCTCGCACCCTTCCTTCATTCGCCGTTCCTCTTTTCCTTCGAACGATTACACTGGGCGCTGGTTGGTGTACACGAGATGGAATAATGCTTTTTGTAATTTTGGAATGATGAGGTTTCTGAAGAATTTTTGATTTGCTGAAGTGGATTCTTCTTGTTCAATGGAGTTGGGCTTGATGGTTTGTTTTTTTTTATATTAAAATTTGTAAAGAATTATTAATTCTGAAATTGCATATTATTCTTTCAGCCCATCAAATGGTATACCGAAACCTTTGTAAAAAAAGTTTTGAAAAATGATTTTCTAAAAAAATCACAAAATTATATTTTATGATTTACCTCCAAGAACTTAATAATTATCTTTTTCTTCTTTAATTTTTTAATATCAATCAATTAATTAACCATCCACTAATTAAGTCTCCCTTTATCCTTCTCAATCACTTTATAAAACTCTTACACAAATTGCTTACAAAAAACAATAAAAAAGAAAAAAAGTCCACGGTATACTTCCATTCAATCCCCTTAATACATCTTTTCCAAACTTGGACAGACAAAAATAACTATTTCCCCTAAAAACTCCGTATAAGATATCCATAAACGATCTTATTTCAATGTCGCTCCCAAGTCAATTCCCAAAGTGGCCTCCTCTTAAGTTCCACCCTTTATAAATACTACAAGAAATTCGATTGGCCACGTTAAGAATCGTCGAAGGATTTTACATCGGAAAGAGAGAATCCAACCTCGTTTCTTATCGGCCTCGAGTACAGAGACGAGGTGTATTTGAGATCGTGCTATCGCAACCACTCTCGATCACTCTTTTCCTCCTTACGAGCGTGTATATATATATATATATATATATATACGCCCACTCGATCCGTATCGGGGAAAAGCGAGAAAGTGGATTGAAACGCGAAGAAGAACAAGACGGATACGCGCGACGCCGCTCCAAGCAATAACGTTAATTGCTGTAATTTCGATTGCCACTGGATTCGCCGGCCATTTTAGCTATTTCACGGGAATTGAAGTACCGAAGGGTGAGGATGGCAGGTAGGGGGAAATTTTTTTTTTTTTTTTTTGTTTTTATGTATCAATCGTGATAGAGGAGAAACTGGATTCGATAGACTTTTAGCGATACCGATGATGTGAATGGTGGATCTAAAAGAACGATTGTTGCTGCGATATAATCGAGGCGAGAGAAAAATTGTTTCGTGTAAATGCAGATCCTATTGTTTCTTTCTTGTATCCAGATAGAAAATATTTTTGAACAATGAGATGATGATGACGAATAAATTGTTGTGTTTTATTGTTTGTTGTTGGGAAAGATTGTAACTATTCCTTCGATATTTCGATCTATTTATCTTAGGTATATTTTTCCAATTAATAATTGAAACAAAAATTTATTTTTGAATATATCTTATTATTATTATCGATCTCCTGTTGAAATTTCGGTAAATCTTCTCTTTATATTTTCGTATATAATGATGAATAATATTTTGAAATTGAATAACCATAGAAAAGATTGATTTGAAAATTGTATGGATGTTGTATATAATAATAATAATATCTAATTTTATATTAATAGAAAAATTGTTAATATTCCCGGTAATGAATAACCCTCGGCAAAATAATTTATTGATGCTTACAAGCAAGTAAACATCCTTCTTGATTTGATATTCATAATATTCATCACCCACGCGAAGCAACATTCAGAAATATAATTTCCGTCTAGCTGTTTTCTTGAACATAAAACGCAGATATATGTACTTACATTCGAAGATGTTACACGTGCACGATTACAAACACGGTTTCCTCTACGTTCTCGTTGCGTCCTATTCCTATACCATTGTTGTAATATAGATATAATTGCCATTAACAGATGTTAACATCCCTCGTCGAATTCAACATAAACAAATTAAATTTTAATAAGCAAATTAAGAACGCTTGAAAATTCTCTATCTTAAATCCATTCCAAACCTGGTACGCGTTATTTGCCATGGAAAAACAAAGATTATATTTACCTCAAATTACACACAGAATTTATAAAAATAAACGAAAAGAAACCACGTTTTTTTAATTCTTAAAAAAGAAGAAAAATCATCTCGCTATGAGAATCACTGATGGATCTCATCGAAGGGATATATAGCTTCGATCGTCGCTTCGAAGATCTCGAAAAAAGCAATAGGAAAAGGATATTATCGAATCTCTTCTTATCTAATAATTTATATTCCAATTCTTGCCCAACACCCCCTAATAATTATTTGCTTTTCGCGTTACGTTTCCCATAGAGATCCTTCGATCTCCGAACATAACGTACGTGCGTGCACTCTGAGAACCCCTGGCCGCGCATAGAATCCTAAGATCTCCTCTGACGTCTGCTTAATTAATTACCATCCGCGGTTTTAATTAGCCGGGGCTTCTACCTTCTCCCATCCTCTCTTCCCTGCTCCCCTTTCCCCTTGTCCCGTGGAAAACCATGTGGCAGCCAGCTCGTTGCCTCGTCCTCTGTCTTCTGTGTATTCGGTGCGTTTGCCCCCGTGTACACTGTATGCACACACACACGCACACAGAGGTCGATCGTGACACACGTCCACACCTTCCACACGCGTGCACCACCAGGTGTGCTTCTTGTCCTTCGTGCACGCATAAGTGCACGTAACCCAGAATGCGTGATGAGGAAGAGGAGGAGGAGGAGGAGGAGGAGGAGGACGATAAGGGAGGTCGTAAATGGAAGGATTGAAGGACTCGGTGACGTTTGATTTTGTGACGCCTTTATCTGAGAAATGGTGTACGCGGTTCGATAGCGGTGTCCAGCTGCAGCGGAGTGGAAAGTCTTCGTTCGTTCCGCTCGTTTTACGAGCGCGGAGGATCGGAGGAAATCGAGATGTGGTGTAACTGCGAGTGAGGATCGAGGATATTGGAGTAGGGATGGTGGGATGGGTCGATTGTTGAAGCGTGGAAATTGATATCGGAAGAGTACCTAAGTATTCTAAGCATCGGAATTGAAATTATTGTTTTGGAGAGTTTCTTTGGTTAATATTTAAGATGTGGAATTGGAAAAGTAAGGAATCAAAGAAATAGGTTTTGTTGCAATAATAATTTCTATAAGAACAGGTAAGAATATATTGTGTTAAAATTTCAAATTGGTATTATAAAAAATACAAAAAAAAAACAATTTTATTTTAACAATTTAGAAATTTTTGAGTCTGTTGCAACAAATAAACGATATATTTGTATGTTGAAATCAGAGATATTTATAATTTTCGAAAGAAATTAATACGATAAATATTATTTTCGTTATATAAAGATTAATGTCAGAATTGAAATTATTATTTTGGAGAGTTTCTTTGGTTAATATTTAAGATGTGGAATTGGAAAAGTAAGGAATCAAAGAAATAGATTTTGTTGCAATAATAATTTCTATAAGAATATATTGTGTTAAAATTTCAAATTGGTATCATAAAAAATACAAAGAAAAACAATTAATTTTATTTTAACAATTTAGAAATTTTTAAGTCTGTTGCAACAAATAAACGATATATTTGTATGTTGAAATCAGATATTTATAATTTTCGAAAGAAATTAATACGATAAATATTATTTTCGTTATATAAAGATTAATGTCAGAATTGAAATTATTGCTTTTGAAGAGTTCTTCGATTGATATTTAGCATATAAAGTTCGAATATTATATTGTCTTCGCCGTTAGAAAAATTATTTGTGTATATTTACAGTGTGTATATTTACGTAAAGATCACGAAAAGCTGATATATGTGTACGTTTATAACTTTCGAAAGGAATTAAACAAATTAGCGTGAACTCCGTGTAAATGTTATGACAGGAATTTCCTGCGAACAATTTAATTGCGCCCGAATATGAATATTTTGCACGATGAAACGTTGTCATTGTCGTATGGGAACGAAATTATATCCGTAGTTTTCGGGCGTGGAATAATAGTACGTTTCGGTGAATGTTGTCGACCGCCATTGAAAACGAACGCGTGTCGGAGTCCGTCATATCTTTTCTCTTCGAATTAACGAACGCCAATGAAGATTAAGATCATTCCATATGAAATTCGCGATAACTTTTATATATAGAATTAATTATAAATGATTAAATTGATTCCCGCGGTTCGCAATTTTAACTTTCGAAACGTAATTAAAAAATAGCGATTCTTCTCGTGATAAAATATTTAACAGAAATCAATATATCGTATTAAAAACAAATGGAAATAATTGGATATAAAAATGATTAAATATATAACGAAATTAAAATTTTTTTAAAGAAACAATTTTTTACGAATAATTTATTGATTGAAATTTTAATCAATATCTTTTTTTATATTCAATTTAAGCAATTTTTTCGCATTACTTTTTTCTAAATTAATCGTTTTCTCTGTGTATATGGATAATATTCGATATCCAAGTATAATAATTATGAATCTATGAATAAATTGATTCAAGAATTACTTAATTAATTAATTAAGATCGAGTTTGTTATTTGAAAATACATTAAAAATTTTAAAAAGAATCCGAATAATTTTTCTATTAACTTCTTCCTCCCGTGCAATCCTTTGCAGGACAACCTAACCTCACTTAATCTAATCTAATCTAATCTAATCTAATCTAAGCTAAATATACCTTCAAAACACGCTATCAAACTTTATAAATATTTTGAACCAATGCATTTCTAGATTCAAAACTATAACCGTAGAGCACTTTCAAAGAAAACTTCAAATTCAAGTTCTTCCCATTAACCATAACCACTAACCTAATTCCACAAATTCTCAAATTCATCAAGCGCCAAAAAATCGTTCGATCGATCAAATCTCGTACCTCATGTAATGATCGAAACGGTAACAGTCGGTCAGCTCATTTACCGAAAAAGGCGAGCGAAATACGCGAGAAGGGGGCACGGGGGGAGGGGAGGAAGGGGGGAGGGGGGAGAGAGGGGAGGTTGAACCGATGCGAGAAGTGGGCAAGAAATCGCGGATGGGCGGGGAGAGTGAAGATGGAGAGGAGAGATGGGATAACTGGGGGCCCGGTGAAAAGGGCAGACACGCAACAGATACAAAGACAATGTGTTTGTTGCCGATTAGCAGAAGGACGAGGTGAGGTTTTTACGAGAGTTCGAGGTATATACGGTTCGTACGGACGGTGGACAGAGTTGGGAAGGAAGGGCATCGAATAAGGGTCCGGAAGGGCGAGGTGGAGGGACGCAGCCGTTTACAGCCGAGGAGAATCGGGGCCCGTGGCTTAAATGACCCCTCTCTCTCTCTTGGGTCGCCACCCGCGGCTTCCCCACCTGTGTCAAGATTTACGACAATTCGCTTTTTACCCCCTTTAAGAGCTTTCGTATTATCTTACTGCCTCTGTTGCTGCTTCCTCCGCGAAGCAAATGTGTATACTAGGCTTCTCTGTCTGCCTGTTTGTCTGTTTGCCTATCCTTGTCCGACCCTTTGTTTCTCCCTCGCTCTCCCTCTCTTTTCTATCTTTCTTTCCTTCTCTTCTTGCGCTTTCAGTTCAGGCTTTCCCTTGTTGCCTTCGATTCTCCTTCGATTTCTGTCTGTCTTTTTTCTTTTTTTTTTTTTTCGTCTTCTTCTCTCTTCGTTTCGTCTTTCTTTCTCTGTCTCTCTTTCTTTCTCCTTTCGACTACTGCTGGTACTCCTCGATACGAACGAGTATATTTGCTCAGGTAAGAAATGGCGGATACAGGTGTAACGCGGACACGGATACAACGGAACACCTGAGTCTGTGGTAATTATTTCGGAGCGAGGGCAGATATAAAGTTTGTCTCCTTCGTTCTCGTTTGCTCTTGCGGCCCCGCTTTTAATTACGTCAGATTCGATTAAATTGGGGGTCTTGGTCGCGGAGGGCGTTCCTCGTGTCCTTGAAACTTTAAATAATACCTTTTCATACGTTTCTTTCATCGAGCATGAATCGTTGCGAGATGTTACGGAACAGTAATTAAAAATTGAGGACGTTGCAATGAAAGGAGGATAGATTTTTGATTACTTTTTATAATTATTACACGTAAAAAAAAAAATCTATATTGATTTATAGATTTTGGATTACATTTTAATAAGAATCCAAATGTGTTTAACACAAAGTAACGATTGATATTTTGCAAATCTAAAGTTCAGAACTTTAAATGAAAATTTAACTATTAATTATTTTATATGTATATAAAAATATACATATTTCTTTCATTTAGTAATTAATTTAGTAATAACCTTTTTTATTAAACATTTATATTTTATAAAGAGATTTATTTATTATACAAATAATATCTTTGTATCATATATCTTGTTAAAACTTTGAATGAAAAATGAAAATGATAATTTTATAAACAACCTTCTAGCAAGTTTTTCGTCAATAAAATTGTTCTCGTCCCCTTCGATCGTTGTCCCACCAATCGTTTCGAGACTCGCATCCCGAGCCCTGGATGCTCGAATTCCAGAACGAGACCGGTTAACACACATCTTCCATCGAACCTTTAATCGCCATTGTAATTCCTTCCCAAGCGTTATGATAATTGGACGGTTGTAAGTATCGTCCGTTCGCATAAATCTTATTATTCTAATGCCGTTATTACGATCATAATCTACAGGTATCCAACCGTGGCACCTTTCCTTCTCTCTCTCTCTCTCTCTCTCTCTCTCTCTCTCTCTCTCTTCGCGATTCGATTCGCTCGCGAAGGCCCCTCTTCCCTTTTTACGCGCCTCTTCCTTCTCTCCTTCGCCTCTGTCTCCATCATCTTTTAACCTTGAACTCCCTCGTTACCGTACCACGCTTCAGAGCGCACGGTTTCAAGAAATTTTAGAGATCCTCGGGGAATCCCATTATGAATCCTGAACCTAACCGAACGGCCACTCGTTGAAACATACGACGACGATGAAACGGAGAGAGAGAGAGAGAGAGAGATAGTCCAATCAGTTCGTTCCGGTTCTTCGATTCCTCGGACTGTCGAGAGAGTCGGTGGTGATCGCACCGTTTGAGAATGTTCTGTACATGGACGATGTGTTTAAGCGGAAGAAATAGTGTTCGAGTCGACGTTCAATTAGCGGACACGTTGAGTGGACGTATATATAGTTGCTCGTGTCGTATTAGACGATTCTCTAGACTTCTTTTAAGGAAGAAGTGGGTTTGAGTTATGATTCCTGGATAATTTGTAATGTTAATTTGGTTTGCGCGATTTTTTTTTTTTTTTTTTTTCTTTCGTTTGTAATGATGCCATCTTGGTATTGGCGATCGTCAATTATGGTCGATATGAATGAATTTGTTTTAATTGGTTGTTATTTAAAAATTTAAACGTCACCTTGATATTTAAAAATTAATATTGAAATAGAATATTGATTTTTCTATTCTGTCTTTTTAAAGATAGGGGAAAAAAGAAATAAAGTAAATGATATTTATTCCTAATTTTTAATAATCAACGCTGTTTTTTAATAGCACTATTTTGTTAATAATTTTGGAGCGCATACGGGTTCTGTAATTCATCTAAAACGGAAGAGTAAAATCTGTGTAGTACAAAGCGAAGGATTCTGTAACCTACTTTACTGTACTTACTATACACTTTACTATACTTGTTATCTGAAAATATCCAACATTTGCTCGGGAATAAAATCCATTATTCAGCGCAAATAATGGTGACCATCTATATCTAACTTCTAATCCATTGCCTATATGCGAATGAAATGAAACGATTCTTTTTGTATTCAATTTTATTTACTTTCAAATTATACAATCGTATATTTTACTTAAAATTATTAATCATCTTATAAAAAAAAAAAAAATGGATTATAATTTACAGTCATAATTACTATTAAAATTGAGATTATATAGATAGAAATAATTTCCATGAAATTTCTCATGTATATTCGCTTGATGACAAACTTAAGATGAGTTATTAAAACTTATTACATTATACTTTCCCTTATCTAAAGAGAGAGAGAGAAAAAAAATTTATATTTCCTCCCCGAAATTGAAGTCCATAGCCGAGTGTAGCATCGATGTCTCGCGCGATACAATAGAAGGTCGCACGAAGGCGAGGACGATGGAGGGACGGGGAAAAATTTAATTAGCAAAAGCCCGAAAATTAATTGCGCCAGGCGTCTTATTGTACTCTGGCCCTGTGCCTCGAAGCGTTACCGAGAACCTGCTGCGTCTATATACACGGGGAATGTAATATTCACAACAGCCTATATTCGAGCCAGCAGTCAGTCTGGCCACCCCTTCCGTCCACCCCAGCCAGCTTTCCTGACTTGCTCCATCGGCTTTGCTATGCCGTGGTGTAGTGTACCAGGCTTTACAGTTCTCCGTGCAGTGTATATGCTCGTGTATTCGAACACGTTATGGATGTATGGCTTCTATCTATTCTTGAAGATTTCCAAATGATTATTTATTAAAAAGTGCATAGCAAGTTTTCTATACTTGCCTATAGAACAAATGTGAAACGTACGGTCATATTTCATCATCCGCCTATTGTATTCGTGTTCGTGATCGTAGGTTAAAAAGTATATAAATAATTATTTTGGAGTAATAGTAATGTTACCTTTATTTGGGACTTATTAATTATTAAATTCGATAAATGTTCCAGTGTGATTCACATTTTTGATTCAATGAAACAATGAATCTTAAACGAAAGCAAAAGAATATCGAGATTCTTTAACTGTTCCTTGATGCAGCGTGTAATGAAACGTGGAAAATCACTGGACCGAAGCAGTTCTCAGGAAATGCCATGGAGATGATTCCGTGTCTACTAACGAGGCAAAAATGCGTCTATTATAGAAATATTTTCCTCCATCGAGTTAACTAAGAGCACTATACTATTATACTCGATTACGTTTCAACTGTTTCAAGTATGATCCGTGTTCTTAGAATTATGTGCATCACGAAGATTTCTAAATCATAATAATTTGAATGAATACAATCATTATAATTCCTTTTAGAAAAACAGCATAGATATATTGTTCACGGTTTCATCATCCGCCACACAAGATACGAATCAACTGTTCAATTACTATCTATATTATATGAATTTTATTTAAAAAATCGTCAGATATCCAAGGTTTCAAAATGAAACGACACATCTCTCGTTATATCTCATGTTGCTGTTCGAATAATAATCGCATAGAAATAACTTTCTCATAGAAACATAGTTAAAGGAAGAACGATGGATCTATCGGTGAAAATCGTTGGCCATCGTCATCAGAGGTGGTCAACGACGAAACCGGCCATGATAGGTTTTCGTGTCGATTGTAGGACTCTCCCCATGGCTGTAATGACGCGGTGGCTGGGCCGAGGGGCGCCAGGACGACATTATTAATTGCTCCACAATGCCAGCGGCGTGTAGGCACACGAGGGGTGTCCTCCCCCTGCTGATGCTCGTCGATCGACCAGCCACGACGGAAATTTCATTAAGTGGATTCTTATAGACGCGGTTTTCAGATTAACAGTATGATATGTGCTCCATCCCGGGCCGGAGAGATATTAGATCGGGGACTTGCATGTGCCCGAGTGCTTCTCTCTCTCTCTCTCTCTCTCTCTTTCTCCTTCTTCTTTCTACCTCTTCTTCTCCACCGCGTCTCTGTCGGTCCAAGCTCTGTTGGCCCGTTCGTTGGCTGGTTGTCTGCGCACAAAGCCTACTGTACACCCCGGCCTACCCCTCCCTACCCCTCCCTAGAGCTTGTAATATCTGCAGACCCCGCTATAGTGGTATCCTGTACGATGTAGCTGTATCTTAGAAGTTGAGAGACCGCTCGAGGGTCTTCCAGGAGGCTGGACTCGTGTGGGGGCGGATTTCGAAGTTTCATTTTTTTTTTTTTTCCTTCGCCGCAAATACGAGAATACGTATTCGAATTTATACCGTTTTCAATCTCTGAGTTTTAGTTGTTGAAATTGAAATTTCTGTTACATGGATATTCGTATTCGATCATATATATATATATATAGTTATTTCAAGGTCATGACGAAAGTCGTGTCATTGGCGGTCAAGGTCATTCTGAGAATCGTTCTTCGCGTTGCATTATTTATAATCGCGTTTCTCCTTCGTTCTTTTCTCGAGTTAGATAAGGAAAGAAATTTACTTTGATATTCTCGTAGAACAATACAATTATATTAACAAATTACATAAATGTAATTAAAAATGTCATCATGATTAAAAGTGACAGAATATCTGATTTTTACAATAGAATCACTTATTAAAATATTTTCGTATATTGTTGAAGAATTAATTATCCGATCCCACGGATAGGTGTAACGGTGCAACGGGCAGGAATTTTAATTGAAATATATCTATTTTAAACGATTTAATTACAATCGTTTCGGAAACGGAGCGATTTTTAAAAGGGAAAATTCAAGAATCGCGAAATCACAATGAAAAATTCGTTTCTAACCGAGGTCGCGTCGAGTAGTTCGATTAGCGTTAACTATCCGAGCACGCGGAATATTCGGTAAATTTGGCAAATATGCCGAGTACCAAATAGTTGGCGAATATTCGGTGCATCCCTAACAGCAATTAAAGGCAGGGAGATTAACCATGAATGCAGCAACTCGGTCGGTCAAAATTGATTCATTATTGTCGGTTTCTCCGGCGAAGAGAGAGAGTGAGAGAGAGCGAGCGAGAGAGAGAGAGAGAGAGAGAGCAGCACCGCTCTCTAAGCTAAGATAATGTACACTAACCTCTGCCCTTCCGGAATCGTGCGGTCTTAAGTTTCCTTCATTATTCCCAGTTATTGCTATTATTATCGTCCCATTACCGTTATTATTTTACGTCGTATGGGTATGGCGATTAATTCATGTGTCTTTTTTTTTTTTTTTTCCCCTCCCCTCCTTCAAAACGAATTCTTTATTACATTACATTCGTATCACCGTGTAGAATTTCGAGTAGGAAATTAATTCCCGCCGGTGAACAGGGTTCTAATTGACTGTTAATTAGGGAACGCCTAGTCATAGCGTCAGTCAAAGCTGCTCGGCGATCGTGGCTTGTGTATTGTGTGCGTGTTCCTTGCAATTAAGCGGATAATCGAGTACGATTATGGGAGAGATTATATCAGGGGATTCTTTGTTAATGGATTGTTTATTAAATTTATATATAGGATAATTTTAATAATTTATAATATATATATATATATATATATGTGTGTATGTATATATGTCGAATGATTTGATTCTTGATAACTTTGAATCGGAAATGATGGAAAGAGGGTGTAAATAATTCAAATCGGTAGATTTCGTTATTCAATAAATTCAATCTATCTGAAATCCATTATATCTATTTCGTTAATCTAAATTTAATTTAAAAACGAATTTCATTCGATTGCATAGAAATATTTGAAAAAGTGTATTCATCCATTTAAAAATGTTCAATAAGAAAAGAATTAATAAATGAATCAATTTCAATGATAAATGTTCCCATTTCGCTTTATCCTCGTCTTTCTCTGCAAAATTTAATTTTTTTTTTTAACAAACACATTCGTTTCTTGATTTTTAAAACTTTAAACTGTTCAAAGTTCTACATATGTAATTAGATTTCAGAAATTTAAGGGATTAATTAACAAGAATTATGTGTGCATAATAACTCAATAGTGGAAGAAGAACAAAAACTTTTCAACAAATCTCGAAAACAATCTCTTTGGAAATTCTTTCTACATTCACCGTCTCCAATCGAACGTATTACAATTATTAAATAATTCACACGTGTATCCAACTTTAAATCTCAATAACTATTCGCAACTTCTTTCTATATAAAAGAATATCAACAAAAGATTTGATAAATCGTCCCTCATCCTTTATACACACATCCATCACAAAGAAAAGAATCTTCTCGTTGCTCAATAAATAATGGACGACAAAGTATCATCAGTTTAGATTTTTCTTCGTTAAGGTACAGTTGCCGGCCGACATGTTCTCTGAGGGGGTGGTGGAGGTTGGATAACGAACCAGGGGGTGTGGGAGGGTTTAGAAGGCCTTAGCCGGAAGGGTGTGGAGAGGGATCGAGGGAAAGTTGAAGGTAACCGACACCCTTTCGCAAAAAGTAATTGGTTAATGCCTCGGAAATGAGTTTAGTTCCTTTTTTGCTCGGCGAGAACGCGTTGCTCCTTTTTCGGCACCTTCGCCATCCTCTTTCTCTTTCTCTCTCTCTCTAACTCTCCTTCTACACACACGTAACATTTACATGCACGCAATAGCACAGTGTGTACACTACTCTTACACGAACTTTCTCTCTTCGACCCGAGAGAAACTCTCTTTTTCTCTCTATCTCTCCCATTCACCTTCAAAATGTTCCTCCTTCTCATTCCTATTCACTCAACCTCTTACACTTATTTTCTTTCCACGCCTCCTTCTCTCTCTTTCTCTCTTCTTTTTCAACCCGGGTCCCTGTTCTCGCATGCACGCATATATGTGTTTTTATGCTCGCTCCAGGGCTCCAGTCACGCTTTGTGCCACATTGTGCGCACCTTCGGAGCCCCATTATCCCCGTGTAAAAGTGTCATTACGACCCGCGGCGAGGCTCCAAGACGAGGAAGCTCTTCCTTCTCTGAATGGGCGTCGCGCCACGCCGGTAGGAACAGAGAGATAAAACCCGCTTAAAGGATTTGTCTCCGTGTCCGGGCCGATTCGTTAACCCACCCGGGACCAGGGATTTTTCTTTCTGCCCTGAACAGAGCACACCGCGACTTTGTTTCAAAATTGGATAAACGTATCGACTTATCGCGCTCGAATCACCGATCCCTTCATGTTGTATATCTATATTTCGTGGGCGGTATATATATATATATATAGCGGTATATATTGACTTTGCCAATGAACGTTTCCAAATGTTTTCCTTTTTTTAATTTTAGAAACGAATCGTTTAAAGTTTGGTGATTAATAGATTGGTGATTTATGTGAAATCGAATTTTTATAGTGCTATAAATTTATATACAAATTTATGTTCGAATTTATCATAAATGTTTATTAACAATTATAAAAAAATGTAAAATATTTAATATCTATTTAATCTTTAACGATCTTTTAACGATAGATTATAAAATAATTTATCGTATTCTTGCACAGAAATAATTAAAATAAATAAGTGAATTGAAAAATTTCATTTGTAAAATTTTTTTACAATCACACATACAGCAATTAAAAATCTTCAGAAAGATCATAGAATCATCGAAACAATTCACACTGTATACCATACTTAATCTCAACCCTAATTCGAAGAAAAAGAGAAAAAGAAAAAGAAAAAAAGAGAAATCATCTCACTCCGGAACAAAAGCTATTGAAAAATTTCATTTATAAAATTTTTTCGCAATCTTCTCGAAAAAATATATTGGAGTATTCATAAAATATCGATTAAACGATCTTTTTTTAAAATATCAATAATTAATTTCATTATAAAAAAAATATAATAAAAATATCTTTCTCGTTACAATCGATCATTGAGATTTCTCATACAACAATTAAAAATCCTCAATCTCAGAAAGATCACAGAATCATCGAAACAATTCACACTGTATACCATATTTAATCTTAATCCTAATTCGAAGAAAAAGAGAAAAAGAAAAAGAAAAAAAGAGAAATCATTCTCACTCCGGAACAAAAGCTACTGAAAAATTTCATTTATAAAATCTTCTCGAAAAAATATATTGGAGTATTCATAAAATATCGATTAAACGATCTTTTTTTAAAATATCAATAATTAATTTCATTATAAAAAAAAATATAATAAAAATATATTCTCTCGTTACAATCTATCCTTAACATTTCTCATTCACAACAATTAAAAATCCTCGACCTCAGAAAGATCACTGAACATCATCGAAACAATTCACACCGTACACAATCCCAACCCTAATTCGAAGAAAAAGAGAAAAGGAAGAAAAAAAAAAAAAAGAAATCTCTGTTCTCACTCGGGAACAAAAGCTCGACAACCGGTTAACCCGTGCGTTGAGAACACCCAGGACACGGATTCGTTAACCGAGTCACAGTGTCTGGCCGCAGAATCGTCCCCGTTTTCCTGCGGCCGCGACGGTGGCGATACGATCGTCATTAGCGGAGGAAGAAGTCCGCCATAGCTCTTTGTGGATTCCCTTGCGCCTCGTGTGTGTCGTCCCTCCGCTACTAATGGTCTTAACGAACCCGACACTGGCCCTCACCCGTGGGTTAATACATCAACCATGTTGCACCGTGCGCGGAAAACCCGGCCCTCCCCTCCTCCCCCCTCCCCCTCCCCCCGATATATCTGTGCCGCGGTATGCGGCTCACGAAGACTTCGATTATCGCCAATTTACCGGCTGGCTCGTGTTTATTCGGTGACCACCGGCGTGGCCTCCGGTAATACCAGCGCCAGGAAATACTGGACGGCGATCGATGCGCCCCTCCCCCTCCCCCTTCTCTCCCCTCCTTTTCGCTTGACGAAATTAGACGGTTAACCGATCCTGGCGAATGCGGCCCGGCCAGCTTTTATCCGTTGATTAATTTGGTGCACGGCCTTCTTTTATGAAAGTTTGCAATGGTAATTGGACAAAATAATCGAGTTAGGTTAGGTTAGGTTAGGTTAGGTTAGGTTAGGTTTGATTGTTTCGTTCTGATCCGAGAATTTTCGAGAATTTTGTGTGTGGATTTGTTTTTCGTTTTGTAATTGTCAGAGTTGGGGAAAGTGAATGGTTAAAATTTTGAAAAAATTACTTGAATGAATAACGTTTTATTAACAAGTTATTGAAGTAACTTTATTCTTAAATTCGAATGAAATCGTTAAAATTTTGCCCGTGTCTATTTTGCAGCTTTTGAAGTATTCATATGCGTTAATTTAATTCACAGTTGTTGTTGTTGTTGCACATTGTTTTCAAAATATGTGGTTTCTACATTGTATTTGTTAAGACACGAATTTTATTTCTGTCAGTTTTTATGGTTCGAAACGAATAAAATCGATAAAAAAGCTATTATCAACATTTTAATCATTGTTTTATCAAAATTATCCAGATATTTAACAGATGATCTCTAATTCTTATAATATTTGGAATATATTTCACATTCATTTAATTGTACGCGAATTATATGACAATTTATATATATATATAAAAAAGAAAAAGTGAGACAGTATATAATAATATATACATTAATACATTAGCAATGACAACAGGTGTTCCAATTAGCACATATTCTAATCAAAACAATTGTATCAATATTACTTTATAAAGAAATTTTCCAACTTTTTTCTACCATATGTATACCATAAATTAACAAATTCCATATAAAATATAATTATTCTCGATTCAATCGATAAATTAAAAATTTCTCATACTTCGTTATGGAAGAAGAAGAAAAATCCACGAGTCAGACAGTATCAAAATATATTACATAAATACAACGAAACTTGCATCATTTAATCAACGATTAATTTCGACTTTCTAAAGTTAATTCATCGCTTTGAACTCAAATAAAGCAGAACTAAAATCATATTTCACCTAATTCTATAATACTCATGTTCTTCGACATGCTTGCTTTCAATTTTTCTCGCGAATTCATCTTTCTGAAACGAAAGCTCTCGCAACAAACTTGAGACTTACGACTCTCAATATTTCTCGATCTCTTACCAGACTTTCCCCAAGCAAGGGTAACGAGCAAAGATGCAACGGGTAGCATCTTTCCAGAAAGTGGAAAGGGTTGGTTGCGGTCGGTGAAACGATGGAAATTAATGGATACGCGGTGGGTGTAGCGAGTCGTGGTCGGTGTTAATTGGACCGCAACGGAACGGGTTAAGCCGGTAAGAGGAATGATCCCGTGATTCTGATAATCGATACAAGTGCCTGTTCGATTTCGTTGCGCCTGTTTAGGGGATAGCGCGGGGGTTAATCGGATCCCGCAGAGAGGGGGCGCGGATGCTTCGCCCCGTTTCCGGGGCACACTTTTGTTACCACGTTTGAATTAGACTCGCTAATTTTCTCCAGTGTGCAATAACTCGATTGCGCCACCTCGGTGTTTCGAAAACCACGTTTAACTCGAACGAACCAGTTCCATTTCTATTCCCCCCTCCCCCGTTTCGTTTAGTCTAATTTTCTCTGATTAAGCCAATTCAATCCGCCATCAATTATTCACGGTACCGTGCCGAGTAAGAGTCATTAGGATATTAGATCTCGGGGCTCTGCCATCGAGGCTCCTTTGCTCTTCTCGTGTCTGTAATTTTCTTTGTGTGGAAAAAAAAAAAAAAAGAAAACGAGATGTATAGGTTCGTAAAATTGTGTGATAACGCGATCGAATGAATTTTCTTTTCTTATCGAGTTATTAATTAATGATTCGCGAACGAGTGTTAATTTCTCTTGGTATAAGAAAAATTTTGATCAAATTTTGCGATGTGTTTAAATTTAATAATATATATATATACTTTCTGTCAACTATGGCTATCAATAAAATCCATCCTGGTTATATAAATTCCATCCCCGCACACGGCTCATTAATCTTTCCGAGGAAACTGACACGCAGGGTAAATGGCACAGTTATTGTGCCTCTCTTCCAATTACCGGATGATCAATTAATTTTTTAAAAATTAGAAAAGAAACATGTGATAATTTAATTATACTATATTTCTGGGATGAAATTTTATTTTTTTTTATCCAAAGCTGTGCAGATCATTGTAATCTATGGGAAATATTATTAATATAGGGTGAAAATGATATAACAAAATCATGAAGTAACAATTTATTATCGTTATCGATCCGATAAATACGATATAGATTATAGACTTTAATTAATATTTCCTTCGTCTTTTCCTTCTTTTTTTAACAATTTTTCTGAGAAAAAAGTGTAATTGAAAAATTGTAACGTACGAGGATAGCCTAGTTTTGAACATAGCTTCAAGAGAATATATTTATAGAAAGATATAATACCTTAAATACTTGATCTTCATGATATTAATGTAACACCTTCAAATTATTCAAACAAGTTTCATTAAACATTTACTTTCAATAAAATCCAATAACAAATTCAACGTTCCTTCTTAAAATATCTTCCACGAATAAACTCATATACAACAGAGTCTAATTTTCCATCTAATTTTCCATCTGATGATTTTTTAATTAGATCATACTCATTGTATTCATCACATTACTTTACATTACAAAATTTATTTAAAAGAAATTCTTCAAAAGGAAGGATACCCCCTCCCTTACCATCCCTCACTCTCCCTTACTCATCTCCAATTACACCCAATCGTCCAATCCTTTAACGTCCCAAAATCAGCTCCGTTTGAACGAACCGTTTCTTCTATCTCGCCCGTCTCGGGGACGCGCTCGCGTGTTCGTAATTTCGTTTACATCGGAAACGGTCGGTAAATCAGCGACCTAATGAATTCAGCGGCCGGACGAGGACGCTGGCCCATTTAGAAAGAGCGACGTAGCCGATGTGGAAGGGGTTTATTCCGCGGTTATCTTTACGAGTCGAAGAGATACGCCCTCCCTCTCTCTCTCTCTCTCCCCCTCCCCCTTTCATATTCCATCTCTCTCTCTTTACGTCAGCCCGTTCTCCCAGAGGCCTTTAGAGATCCGCGACGCGGAAGGGGTGGTCGAGCCGCCCCGTGCTGGCAGGAAGTCGACGCTAAATCTTGCCCGGTGTCGAGCCGCCACCGGCCCGGAACCGTGGCCCGTTCGTTATTCTTGTTAACGTTATGATCATTGCACGGTGAAACGTGTAATTTCGGATTAGCCGATGTCCAGGATCGAAATCCACGGCTGACGGCCCTTTTGTCTCTTTCCAAGAGTGACGTACTCTCTCGTGACGCGGTTTAATACCGGTTTTGGGAGGGGTTGATTTATGCTGACGTTTCCTCTTCTTTTTTTCTCCCACCCCTCCCCTTCCTCTCTGTATGTTATTCCTACTCGTCATCGTTCACGTAAAATTCGAAATTGTAATACAAGGGGGAAATAAAATCGAGCAATTGTTATTGTTGGAACACGTTGGAAACGTTTTTATTATATTTTTGTTATTACAGTTCTGTTTTGACGAGTAATTTTTTTGTAATACAGGAAGAATCGTGCATTTAGTATTTACAGTTTTAGGTTTACAGTGGTTGATCACGTAATAGTATGAATAGAAATGGAATGTATATATATAGGAGAGAAATATTAAGCTACTCGAGATTAATTATTTATTTATAAAGATTAATCAATTATTTATATAGAATAATGTATTAAGAAATATTATATTTAAAAAAAAAATAAAATTATCTTTCACATGTCTTTTGAATATAGATACATACAATAATTAATTTTGAACGTATATTTTTCACATCGATATCTACATTTTTTTTTTAAACAATTAATTAATCATTGTAAAGAGAACTAATAAGTATATATAAAAAATTATAAATAACACTAACTAACTGATTAATAAATAATACCAAAAATTGATAAATTGCTTGATAAATTTCCTTTTCATTGAGATATAATTTTTTAAAAAATATCCAACGTAACCAATCATCTCCCCTTTTATCTAAAAAATCTTTTTATACAAATTACAATTTTTTTATACAAATTTTTCGAAATAATTGACTCAAAAATTATTACCTTATCCACTTTATCTCCTCGTTAAAAACACATACACACTCGACTCATATATCCACAAAACAACACAAAGATTTACTACTTATTAAATAACCATGTGTCCCCTTAATATCAAACCTTACGTCAGAATTCACAATTCCATTCATTAAAAAACACGAGAGGAGAAGTATCTTCTTTAACCTCTTCACTGTCACGTTCTTTCTCGATAGCTTGACGTAAATTAACTTGTCCCACGTAAAATATTCAAAACGTTCCACCATCCTAGGAACACGTGTAAACGTGTCCACGAGTACGAGAGAGAAAGATAGAGAGAGAGAGAGAGAGAGAAACAGATGAAATAATCCTATAACGAGCACGCGTTTCTCGTCTAGTTTTGCGTAAACTGTCCGAGACCGTTGAGTGTCAATTATTATCTGTACAAAAAAGAGAAAGAGAGAAAGAGATAGAGAGAGAGAGAGAAAAAAATCACCTAATTGGTCGAGGCGCTCTAATTGGTCGACGTGTTTAAACCATAGACAGCGGGACGGTGAACCGGGCATGGGTAAGATAACGCCACCTAGGAACAGGTTATGTCGTTCGCGCCTCTCCTGGGAGTGATTTCTTGATTCCAAAGGCGGTTACGCTCGAGATAAACTAATAATGTTGCTAACGTAAACCTGTTTAACGTATCTATTACACACGGGGAATATGCAAATTGGCCGCGGTCCGCGGGGAACGGGATGATCGGTGGTGGAAGTTCGACGGGGAACGAGCGTGTAAAATATTGATTTAATCAATCCGAGTCGTTTAAAACGGACGGCCCGGTTTTATTTGCCCGCTCGTTGCGCCCCATTCATTATCCGGCTCGCTTATCGTGCTGCCCCCTTTTCTCGAATTGTTTCGCTACGAGAGAAGTTCATTTCGATACTCTGGTTATACTTTGGATTTAAATAAGAGTCACGTTTGTGAGACGGTTTTTTTTATCGGCGATTTCGAGTACTTTGCTGAGCTTAAAAATGGAAGAAAGGAGATTTGATACTTTTTTTTTTTTTATTGAGAATCATCGAATCGATATTAGGTGATATATATTGTAGAAGAAGAGTCACAAGTCGTGAGAGGAGATTTCGAATATATATATAGGTTATGGTGGTGATATAGGTTATGTTACGTTTAATCTCGATAGTGGATTGGATTGTGTTTAGATTAGTTTTGAAACTTGTTTAATTCAACTCAGTATGCATACTTATGTAAGTTAAATATATGCAATTAAATATAAAGAGTTGCATCTTCTTTCCTTATCATTTCGTATTTTAAATTTTATATTAATCAACTTGAAAAATATATTTAATAACCTTCGATGTCCAATTCTTTTATTAACAACTTTTCTTTCTGGCAAGTATATTTTACATACTTCGATACACAAATTCTTGCAAATTAAAAATTGTCGCTCCAAAAGCGCATTAATACTTACCTGAATGTATTTTAAATTCAACGAGCCTTTTCCAATTTCGGGTGAAAAATATCTCCACGGTATAGTTTCGATCCCGACTAAAGGGCGAGCCCTGGTGCCCAGTTAGTGGAATGGGCCGAGACGGGGAATGGGTTGTGTAAAAGAGCGTGGCACAAAGCCGGGATTCCCTTGAAAAGGTGTTGTTAAAGCGTTCCTTCGGCGTGTAAGACAACGTGAGCGCGGCCGCGCTCGTCTTCGCCTTTAATTAAACCCATAAATCAATGTCAATTAGTCCATTCGCCCGGCCGTCCGGTAATTAATTATAATTAACAATTAATAATAGAATAATTAGCGGCAACGGCCGGGATGGAAAGTTTTCATCGGGCGATGCCTCCTCCTCCTCCTCCTCTCCCCCTCCCCGACAACGAGATCCCCCCTCGCCATATACCAATAAGATTCCCTCTGTTTGCGTCGCGGTTCGAGAAACGCAATGGCGCGGCCGACTTTTAATGAATCCCTCTCCCGATCCTCGTGGAACGCTCTATTAAAAAACCGTGCGACCGGTTACTTTTCTCGCGATTCTCAAAAGATGAAACGATCAATGTTCCCTTGTCCTCGTCGTTCTTTCCGTTAACGACGAAAATGTCGGTCACAACCTCTCTCCAACAACCTCTCGGATCATCTTCGATCCTTGGGATTTTTAAACTTCGCATAACGAGATCCTTTGATTCTACGCCTCTGTCACTCGATACTTGGCAGCTTCTTTTTCTTTTTTTTTTTTTTTTTTTTTACGAGCCTCATCGTGTTCCTTTCAATTTGCGCGACACGACCCGAGGATTTGGAGGGTTTGCTCGGTGTGTAGATCTTGGAAAGTTGTTAGTGGATGAGACGTGTTGGGAACGAGACGAGTGTAAAAGTGAAATATGCGGGGAATAGGAGAAATTGATCAGAAATATCTCCGTGTTGTATTTAGAATCTTTAAACGAAGATCTAAATTTAGAAAATTCATCTCAAGGCCTCGTTGTCATGAGTCTCCCTATAGAGCATTTGGATGGATTACGATTTTCGTAAAGCTATTTCTTATATGTGGAATTGTTATTTTTATCTACAATTATTTATATTAAAAATCGAATGATGCAAACTTTGAAGACAAAAAACTACTATTTTAAATCACTTACTTTCTTCATTTTCATAATCCATATTAAAAATCCTTTTTATTGAAAATATAACACAATTTTCATTCTAGTTCATTCCTCTTATAAGAATCTCAGACAATTTCATTCGATCGATTAATTGAATTTCTAAGTGAAAAACAAATATAACCAAATAAAGGTTTAATTTAAAATGGGAACCAAAGGGATCATTTTAGATTCGTGGATGTCTCCTCGACTCGAACTCTTTGTTAATAATACGTAGCGGGCCAAATTTTGGCAAGTATCGATGAGATTCGAATAAATTTAATGGAAGGGCTTCGTGTCGGATTGAAGGGGGCCCTACGGGCCTCGCTAGGCGAGCAGGTGGCCGTTATGGTGGGGCTGCGTGGACCAGACCGACCGGTTTACATGGCTGGTGATCCGAGAACGCCTCTCGGTCCTGGGAGAGAAACAGGCAACGAGAGGCGCATCCACCGGCTCGATCGTATCCGTCGAGACTCCATTCGGGCCTGGAAGGGGGACGATCGTGATGGGGCACACGTGTTGGTACGCGAAGAAGAGAGGCGAAATACGGATACATACCGATTTCTTGGGATTCGAAATTTGGTCGTTTTATACTTTATTTTTTTACAATTTGTATTATTTATTTTATTTATTTTTTTTTGTACTATTTATTACAAAATTCCTCTTTCTTTATCTCTGTAATTAGAGTTTTTTTTATTAGATTTTTTTTAACTTTTAATTATTCAACTTTTTGAAATTGATAATTGTCAAGTATAATATATCAAGTTTAATTGTAAGTAAATATTGGAAACATGGAAAGGAATTTGTGTGGAATATTGTTCAAATATTAATTCGATGGAAATATTTTTGTACGTATAATAATTCTTGTCTCATATTTTAATAATATGAACCTAATTTAATCTATTTATATTTCTTTGTTCGTTAATTATTAATAAAAAATACAAAAGGGATTTAAAAGAAGTGATGTTCCAAAATTTAATGATAAAGTCATAAGATTAAAATTTCAAAGAAAAGATTCTCTGATCTAATAGTAAGCTGACTTGAATTCCTAAAATTGGCAATTCTTCGATTAATATCCTATAAGTTTATATCTCATCGATCCTCACAATTAAAATATCATCTTCTTCTGTTACAATTTTAAAATTTTAAAATTATTCGTAAATAATTATTTAATTTTCTTGCGGTTTTTTTTTCAAAAATCGCGAATATTCGAGACTCAGCGAGGCACAATGAGCGTGAAATGTAACCAAACGAAAAGAAAGCGAAGGGAAAGAACACTCGATGAAAATTGTTAATAATTGTCGAAAGACACCCCAATCGATCCGCAGATGGCAAAGAATAAAAAGAGTAACACAGGGAATGGAAAAACGAACAAATGGAAGACAGAAAGAGAATAAATAGAGGCACGATGATGGGACAAGAGAAGGAAAATTCCAGGCAAGAATCTATAGAACACGTTCTATAGATTTTCTATTCCCTTTTTCCCGTGTTTCTTTCCGTTTTGCATATCGCTTGGATAACGATGGCCAATAGTGGACACTGACGCCTGATACAGAGATATGACGTTGTCACTTTGCAGTTGTATTGCTGTTTGGCATACTTGTCAGTTTAATAACATTATATTTTTAACTTTGCATAATAGAAATAAATGATACACTTATAGAAATTAATTTTTTAAAATTTGGGAAAAAAATATGAAGTAATTATTATTATATTATATAAATTAAATTTAAATCTTCAATTATGTGCATAAATTATTATAACATTAATAATAAAAAAGGGGGAAATATTTGCTATAATTTATACTTTAGTAAAAAATATCAAGTTTTTATACCATGAAAAATTTTTATTTATACTTTGATTCATATTTTTTTTTTTTCATTCCTAACAATTTATCGAAAAAGAGAAAATAACGAACTTGAAAAAATAATTAATAATCAAATCTTATTATAAATCTATAATATAAAAAGTTTAAAAATATCCTTAAATTATTTGTTATCATTAAATGTTTGTTAATAAATGATCCACTATTTTAGTACATACTTACAGTATCGATAAAAAAAAATCAATAAGAGAATTACACCTTCATTTCTAGTACATCATTAAAAATATATTGTCATATTGTACGAATCACAATAACGCATTCCTCAGTGCACATAAGCTTTAAGAAGTCCCCTGATTAACGTAAATTATTCACAAGGCTATTCACTATAAAATATTCACAGTGAATATTCCTTCGTATATATCCAAACTTCTTTAACTAATAACACTGTTATTACATCTTGCTACTCGCGTGCTTTCTAATGCAAAATGAAATCTACTGCAGAACCTGAGGATCATGAATCGCTCTTTGAAGAATCAATGCTATCATTTTTAATTGACTTTCAGCATTTATTTTTCTTTTCAATTTTTCTTCCAACACTTATTTTACTACACCGATAATACTTTAAAGTTTACAAAATACTTTTCTTTACGTTCCTGATAAGAGAAAAAGGAAACAAAAAAGATCTAATTACGAAAGAATTCATCTCTTTCTGAAAGATCCGATTGACTCCTTTACAGAACAATTGGATAGAGTGCTCGAGGCGCTCTCGAGGAAACACAGCTGGACGCGATTATAATCGCGAATCGCGTATCGAATCGATCGGCGGAAGTGTTTCTTCAATTTGCAAAACGCTCCTCTCGGGACGGGCAAGGTGGAATGCCAAGCAGACAGATCATGTTAAGGAGGCTGAGTGGAATAAACAAACAAGACGTTTCGAAAGGCGGAGAGGAGAAGGTTGGCGGCGGGTGGTTGGAGGAGTGAAGTTTGTGGACAAGAGGGAGGAGAGGAGAGGAGAGGAGAGGAGAGACGTCGATACAGAAGGACGCTCGAACAGGCGAGGATCGGGCTTAAGAATGGCAGAACGAGGCGGATAGAGGCGGGCCGTTGAGGGGCGAGATGGGTCGCAACGAAATGGACGAGTCTTGTTGGGGGTTGAAAGGGGCGAGCGAGAGGGTAAATCTTAAATAAAGTGATATGGAGTACTTTCGTATAAAAGCTCCATTTCCAGTGCTCGACTCGAGGAATACCTTGAACACGGTTCCAACGTTGGAACCTTGTAAGGATTTTCGTTTCTTTCCTCGCATTGACCTCATAAGGTATCCCCTCGCCTTCTGAGCCGGGGAGGGGGGGCTAATGTTTGCCCCGCTGCCACTTAAGAAATTAAATGACCGATCGTACCGCGATGGATACGCTTCCATTAAGCTCTTTGTCGATCGAACGATTCCCTTTTTTTCTTTTTTTTTTTTCTGCTCTTGAAGATAATTTTGATCCGAGGAAAGATTCGAAGAGAGGCTGAGAAATTTGATTAATTTCGAAAAATACGTTATTTTAAAATTTAAATATTTTTCTAGCGTGTTTAAAAATTCTATTCTATTTTTTTTTCTCTTGTGTGATGATGTTGATTTGTTGATATTTAATCCTTAATGTGCAAAGTATGTAGGTTTTGTTTAAGCTAGTTCAAACAGAAAGATAATGAATATTTGTTCTCTCTTGCCTAGAAGAAGTTGATGGATAGAGATGCCTTAGAATTAATTTTGAAGACTTTATTACTACATTTTCGATGAAAATGTTCACTGATGCGTTCCATAAAATTTAATTTAATTCAAAAAATAATTAGAATTTCATTATCTTAGGAAATTTATCAATATAAGTATGATATCTGTAACGAAATATTTTGAAATTATAAAATTAGAAAAAGATTTACATTTTAAAAATTTATATTTTGAACACATGTACACGTGTTAATTTTATTATTATGAAGAATATGATAATCCGTATAATCCCAATTAATCTTTCATTACAACCTGTTAGCATTTCTTCTTCGACCGAATGCATGAAAATATCTTGTTATCTCGTATCAATCAAAAAGTATTATCTGATAGAGATCAAATATAATAATAACACTAGTTCAATTTAACTCTTTAATGCTTCATGAATACAGTACAAAATAAAAATAAACGAATTTCAGCTTCTATTTCAATTACTCATAATCAACAACAAAAAATACAAATTCAATAATTAATTTTAAAAATCATTACGCCAGGTTTTAATCACGTTTAACTCAATTCAATCTAATTACAAATACAAATGGTGTATTGAAATTAAACAAAATTATTATTTTTTTCTCTTTACTCAATTCTTAAAAACCATTAATAATTTCCACTTATTCGATCTAAAAAAAATACTCGCCAACGAGTTATACCGATATAATCAAATGTCCTTGAACTCCGAAATCTCCAAGCGGAGCCACACAACACCGCTACACCCCTTCGTTAAGCCCGTACAAGCATCTCTCTCTCTCTCTCTCTCTCTCTCATTACCCGACGTTTCCTTCCCTTATTCTTTTTTCCTCCCCCCTCCATTCTTCCTTGCCCGTTCTACTACCTTCCTACCTACCCACTCCCCGCCGGCCGATGATTTTCTTTCGTTTTAATCGTCCTCCTTCCGCCGACCGTGCCGTGTCACTTGGCCCGGTAATTGATATCGGTACGCAGTATGCGAGCTCATTGCAGCGTGGCGCGGTTTAATTGGGAGGAGCCGGTGAAACGGCGGGTAGGTTCGCCTCTTATTGGATCGCCTAGAGAGCAACTCCACGCAAGGGAAAAAGAGAGAGAGAGAGAGAGAGAGAGAGAGAGAGAGAGAGAGAGGGAGGATTACCGCGTTATAAATACGGAGGGCCTTGCATTATTCGGGACCCCCGCTGCTAATTGGAGTAACTTTGCTCCTCGAACGCGATTGTTTACCGTTCCCCGTGTGCACGAAGAGGGATTGACGCGTGTCAAGCCTTTGAAACGTCCGTTCTTTGCCCCGACAAGAATAGTAATTATCGTGGAACGTAGAGGCGGGCTTGCAAGGCGAACGAAACGTCGACGAGGAGGACGAATACGACGCCGCCGCCGCCGCCGATGGAGTCGCGTTTTTTTTCGAGGTGTCCTGGCTCGGTGGTTTTGCCATTCAACCGAGGACCGAGGAATCCTTTTCTGGATGAGAGGAGGGAGGGGAGAGGGGAGGGGAGAAAGGATAAGTATGGCGGGGAGTGGGGGAAGATTTTATGCAGAGGGTACCTTTATGAATAAAACAACATCGGTGATTGTGGTAATTGGAGGGGAACGGTTAATTGTTCTTTTCACCGCGGGGACCGTCCACTTTTCCACGTTTGTTACGAAAGGTATCGGAAGTGGACTCGATACGTGGAATACTTGACGACGATGGAGGGGGGCGAATACGTCTGGCGATTGAAATGGCGCTTTGGAAATTGGTAATTGGCTCGATCGATTCGCGAAAAGAATCCTTCCTTTTTTTTTTTTTTTTGTATTTCTTTTGAAATGTTTTGAATAATCGAATGTAGGATTATTTAACGAGTATTTTTAGTGATGACGAGTAACGATGAGCGAGCAAGTTGTAATCGATCGTGAACGTGAATCATTCATTCATTTCTCGTTCATTTATATACTGTCTGTGGCAAACCAGAAAATTAATTTCATCCATTTTTGCGAACATATGCGGGGAGTAACAGTTGGCTGTATATACTTATCGTGCATCAACTTAATTTTTTATTTTATTCAATGTGTAATTTAATTTGTCTCCTTTTGTCAATAGAAATTTATAATGATAGAAAGAAATGGTAGGGTTTAGTTCTCTTTTTTTAGTTAGTAGAATTTTTCTTTTTTTCTTTACGTATGAAATGTCAAAACAGTCTCAAATAACATTAAAAACGAAAAAAAAGAAAATTACTGCGAGTTCAAATGATAAGAAATTAGTTACTGTGTCTGGATATATATGCACCATACTTGAGACTGTTTACTTATCACGAAAATAAAATTAAATGTTCTACTAAAAGATTTTCCTCGAGGGATGCAATAGTAGAAATAAAATTGATCTCAATTACTTGATTGTCGTGAATAAAAGAGAAATACGAAAGCATCGAATTTATACATTAAAATTAATCCTAAATAATTGATTTTGAAATTTATTAATTTTTCAATCTAATTCATACATTTCCAAACATCCTCTCAAGATACTACAATATTTACATTGCTCATCACAATTCGAAAAATGAACCATTCACCGTAATATTTCAAAATACGTTTTATTCGTTAAATTCATCATCATCATCATCCTCGATTTGTCAGCACATAAGAAGAAAGGAGGCGAGGAGCACGGTAATCGGTGCAAATAACCCAAACATTCTTCGAAACCCTCTTCGTTCACGCGAGCGAGCCACTCCAATTGCGAGTACACGATATCCACCAAACAGTTTCACCCTGTGCACACTCATCGCGAGAAGAGCCCACCCCATCCCACCCCTCCACCATCAACCAGCAGCACCGGCAGCGGCAATTCGTAGACGAGAAGTCTGGAAGTAGGTAGCCAGAGCAGGCAGCGACACGAATCCGTGGAATCGGTTTTCGGTGCGCTCTCTCCGAGTTATATACACACGCATACATACACACATACACATATACATAGAGAGCATAGATACACATATGTACACACAGTATAAAGCGGGGCTTCGTTTTAATTAGCAGTAAACAGCTTCCATTAAGCCCGAAGCAGTAAATCACCTACACTTATACCAAAGAGAGAGAGAGAGAGAGAGAGAGAGAGAGAGCCTCTTTCCCTCGCTTGGAACAACGAGGCATCTTTGGCCGGCTTGCACGAGCTGGAGAGAGGAGAAAGAGGAGGAGAGGAACGAGGATTGGCCGATCGAAGGGGGAGGGTGGATGCTGGAGGGGTGTACATTACATTTCAATTTGGATCTGTCCGTCCTTCTTGCGGGGAGAACCACTCTCCTGGATCGTCAGCGCGCCCCGAAATGGGGAAGCTTGCGAATTTTCCTGGGTCCTCTGGAGCGGAGAGGGAGAAACAGTTCTTCCTCTATTTCTCTTTCCTCTTTGATTTTCTTTGCTTTCGGGTAATTTTTTTCTTTTTTTTTTTTTTTCTCCCTCTTCCTCAGATATCTTTTCGCTTTCAAGATCGATACGATCTTCGATACGATACGGGATAACATTTAGATCGGAAGAGTTTTAGAAGCTTACGTTTTTTTAATATCGCTTATTATTGATTCCCAGTCGTATCGACCCGCCGTTCGGGTTCTACCCTCTTTGTCTACCCTCGGCCAGTGTCGAAAGAACTTCACTTCGTCTTCTCTTAATCTTTTCTCTTGTTTCTTGTTTCGCGGCTTCCCCAGAGGAAGCGGATCGCATCGAGTCCCCGCGGCTTTCTCGACTTACTCGCCTTCGCTCGGTATATATATATACTCCAGAGGGAGGGGAGGAGTTTCGTGCTTTCGTTCATTCCGTCGAATCTCTAGGTCAAAACATGGAAAGTATCCGCTTAACTGTTGCGAAGTTATCTCCAAGACAATTCCTAGAAACTGGGACACCAGTTTTTCACCCATTCACCGGGTCTGCGTCTCTGATCGAAATCTGACCGTATTCCCTACACCTGTTTGATTAATTTTGTAATTAATAATGATGGATCGAGTGTATGGAACGAGATTGGATTTCTTTTATTAGTTTATCGAGATGATGGTTGTTTGCCTACTTTCAACGGGCTTAACTTTCATTTTTTTAACACGTAGATATTTAAATATTTTGAGACAAAGAAAAATCCTTTACGAGTAATGGTTCAAGGATTCAAGGACGATGGAGAGGGATAAATATTTGAGGGAGAGTAAGGAATCCCATGTTCGGGGATAAGTCGAAGAACGAATTCTCGAAATCGCCACAGCCATTCCGTATAAAGTGGTCCACGAGGATCGATATATACGGAGAAGGGAGGAAGGAGGGGAAGGCTTGGGGAAAGGGGGAAACAGAGGCGGGTAAAAAGGAGTTTGGGGGGAGGAGAGGTGTACTGCGAGTGAACCGGCGATATACGATCCTGCAACTTCATCCCGACCTTTTCCTCCGGAGGCGGAGGTCGCAGGTCGAGGGCTTCGTCAAGTCAGGAACCCGTCGATCCAGTTTGTGCCTGGAATCACGGTCCCGTTTTCACCTCAAAACCCTTGAACTCGACCCGGGAACCGAGTGGCGCTCACGGTCGCGCGCGCGCGCGTCATTCCACGCACGTAAAGCGTTTGCGAGAAAAGCGGGAATCCTTGTTTACTCGAAATTTACCCGTCAATTTTATCCTTTACATCGAATTCCTTGAACAGAATTCTCGGGGAGAGATTCTTCGTATCGATCCTCCCCCTCTCCTGGGGGACCTTCCGTTTATTTATTTTATTTTATTCTCCGCTTTCGGAAAGGAAATCATCTCTCGCAATCTTTTCATATCCTTGCATTTTTTTTAACAATTTCGATTGTAAAACAAACGGACGAGAGAATTGAATTATCGGGTTTAAAATTTTTATTTTCCATTTTGGAAAGAACGAACGACATTAAGTTTGTTATGATAAGTTATGATTATCGAAAGTTATAAAAATTGCAGAAAATAAAATTGTGCCCGCTGAGGATTTTTTATTATCTCGATATTTATTGCAACTCGAAATTGTTACACGTTGTTGAATATGTTCTTTTGCAAATGTGAACCGAAAAAGGCATAACATCAAATAATAGTAATTCTTAAACATTGAAGCTTCTATATATCAGCTTCTAATATTTGCCTAATTAATGAATGATTGATAAGGTACGCACAATCATATATTCCGTAGATCGAAACAAAGTACAAATTGATATGCAAAAATATCGATCAACCCTCATTTAATAAATTAATAAAGCAATTCAAGTTTACCTTAAACGAAACAAGATATAGAGATCCCTAGATAGAGAACCCTAACTTGAAACTTAAACACAATAAATAAACCTTAACTGAAATTCTCCAATATCTCGATATCTCTCGTTCGTTTCTTAGCCTCTCTTCGAATTAATCCTTCAAAGATCCATTAATCCACGTATATATTATAACGCCAATGCTCTAATATATCCGAAACACCCACATCGTTATTAACGTTATCGCGTTATACGTCATTCGTCGCGAATGGTTTAATCCATCCCTTCGTAATTACGCGCTCTTATCCTCCCCCCCCCTCCCTCTCCTTACACCCCCCCCCCTCCCTTCCTTCAAAACGAAATTTATCCTTTTGGCTGAGAATAATAAAAGTCGAGCGGCGCGTGAATCGGCAAATCGGTCGATACAATTTCTCACGATTTCACGGTTTCACCGCGATAACAATGTTAAGAACGCAATAATGCTCGCTGCGCCTTAGCCGAGCATCAATGTAGCAAATTCTTATTACCGGAGAAAGAATCTCGGCGTTCGTGGAAAAGGGAGGTGGTAGAGGTGGGAAGAGGTCTTACACAGACCTCGTTTCATGCGGCCGCATGGCCGCAATGGAACCCTTTGTGAGACCTGGAGGGCCCAACAAACGGGCCTTTGTCCTCCTCCCCTTAAAAAAGAAGGAGGAGAGTAAGTAAGGGAAGGAGAGAGGGAAGGAGAGAGGGAGGGGGGGGGGAGGCTGGAATGGTAGAATGGAAAAACGTTGCCCCTCGAACAAATCGAATCTATCGTTCGCGTTGTTTAGTTTTGCGATCTGAAAGGTGGGCCCTGTTCTCCCTTTTCCGCAGATTTTGCTCGCTCAGTAGTCGTTCCCCTCGTTCGATTTTCGAACTCTGATTTTCCAACTCTTGTTCCCGCTTGTTTCGTTCGTTAGATTTAATTATGGATTTAAGAGAGGGGGAGGGGGGTTGGATAAATTGTGTACGATACTTACGATAGTACGTAAACTGGGTTTGTAAGGATTTGAACAATTATATATAAAGTTTCGAGACATGTATCATTGATCTTTTGATTTTACGTATATAAATAATAAATTATTTTTGTTGATAATATTACGAACGTATTACTATGTTATAATGTAGGATAGATTTTCGTGTTTAATATGTTAATACGTTGTGAAGTGAAAATTTTTGTTGATAATAATACACGAGTGATATAAATTATTGTGTTTTAGATGATTATTGTTTGATTATTTTCAAATTTCGTTCTCTATGTTTTGTGTGAAGAATAGGTATTATAGGATTTTAAAAGTTAATAGGAAAGTTTATTTATTATTACAATATATTTCTATGTTATAATAATTTTATTTCTTCTAATTGTTTTTCCTCTCTTTCTGAAAAAATATATAGATATAGATGAAGAAATAATTTTAATTTAACTTTTTACTCTCCAGTTTTTCATTGTGAAAGCCAATATTTTAGAATTGCTGTTCATTAGCCAACTCTTTTAGAATTTATAATCGGACACATTCATGTTGAATGTCTAGTTTAATTCTTTTTTTTAAAGCTTTTAAAAAAAGTTATTATTAGAAGAATTCTTTTTTGGGACGAAAGAATGGCAAAATATATATTATTATGACTGATTTTTCATTCAGGATATTTTTCATTCAGGTTCTACTTTCGCAAATTCTTCTCAATTTTCAAACACGATTGTATCCTTCTCTATTTTATTTATATCTTGTTTCACGTAGATTTAATTAGCGAGAATCGTTATAAATTTAAAATAGTAAGTTGGATAAATTGTATCACTTAAAATATTTTAAAAGTTCTACTTCCTGTTTGGATATAAATTATTCATGAGCCGAGTTTCAGGATCCGATTTTCAAATCCGATCGTATCTCTGATATTTATGCTTTCTTTGCATAAATTTAATTGGCAAGGATCGTTATGAATTTAATTAAAAAAATTATATCACTTAAGATATTTTAGATTCTATTCTTGTTTAACGTTAAATTATTCACGAGCTGATCTGATTTTCAAACAGGATTGCATCTTGTCGTTGTATTTATGTTTGTTCGGCGTAGATTTAATTGGCGAAAAGCGAATTAGATCGTTCCACTTAAGATATTTTAGATTCTACTTCCTGTTTGGCATTAAATTGTTCATTGTTAACGAGTTAAAATTAGAAATTGTAACTTGATTTTGATTTAATTCTTTTAACGGACGACGAATTAAATGTAATATATAGATTGAGGATATTTATAACGTTTATTAAAAATTTAAATATACAAAGGATATAAGAAACGTACGTGAAAAAAAAAAAAGATAAAATATCTAAAATGAAATATACATTATTTAAAATTCTATATTTAGCCATTTTTATAAAAATTTATAATCCAATAATATCTAATTTCTTATTTTACATCGATGAATATAAAACGAAAAAATAACAAATTGTATGATTATTCTTTAACGATAAAAACTTATTTTTAATTCAATTCGCAATCTCTTTAAAATTAATTATTGAAATATCATAAGAATTTTTAAGAAAAATCTCAATTTCTCGCTTTTTCCTTAACTATAATACTAACTATAATATTTTTAAACATATTCCTTTCACGTGTATTAAAATGAATGTAAAATAGCATTTATAATACAAATTTTTAATCTATTCCAAATCTAATTCAAATTTTTGTTAATCCAAATTTATAAAAATTGTCGAAAAAAAAGAAACGTATTAAATGAAAGTAATAATTGTCAAGTAAATTCATTCAAAAAAAAAAATTTGTTTCACATTCGTCAAACATTTCTATAAGAGGCGACAATTATTTTTATTATCCACGAATAGCAAAAAAGGAATTTCCATCCCTAAATTTTATTCCACCCCAGTGAATATCCATCGAATATTCATACACGCGTATTGTTACCACCAATATTCGATCCTGTGGCAATATTCTTGTCAATAGTAAAGGGACAAATTTGTATTGGCAAATCTTGCGGAAATTCCGTGTCGTTCGACATCGATTGGACGTATCGGGTGAAATCAGATTTCGATTAACGTCCCACGGCATCCCTTTTGCTCTCGAAAGTTTAAACACACTTCCGGATTTCGATGATCCCTCCAAACGGGATCCAGCTTTTGAATCTACCCGAAACGTTTGTTGCTAAAACGAAATATACGTGTATATATATATATATAACTGATGGAAAGATAGACATAGAGAACATTCGTGATGTTTAAAATGGTCTCGTTATCGAATAATTGGTCGGGGTCGTTCTAAGGAAAGGACATTGTTGATTATTAAAAAAAAAAAAAAAAAAAAAAAAAAAAGGAAGGGAAGGTAAGATCGTCGTTCCCTTAATTCATTCCGCGTTTTATTAAACGGTGAAAACACGGTGGTGCCCAGTAATAATTCACATGGGTTCATTGTTCCCGCTCGTTAAGATTTTCCTTTGAGACGACCGAATCTTTTCCATCGGCTCGTCTTTCCCTCTTAATGGCGTCTTCGTTAAAATTATCGCGGACGTTGAGAAACAAAATTATCGAATCTCCTCTTCGGGATCTCTCGTGAAAAAGAAAAGAATTCATAAACTTTTATCTACCTCGCACTGTTTCCTTCCCCATGAAACTTTCCTTATTGTCAATCTCTAAGTTGATTACTTGCAATGTATTAAACACAGATTATACAAAATTAGATTTCAGTTCAATCAATCCTCCAAAATTTTAAAATAATATTTAAATAGATTTAAAATTGTCAAACACTTCTGTTATAACTTATGTATACAATTAAATAGAAATTAAGAATTAATTGTTTGATATTTATTCTTTAATTTTACTTTTATAATACTTTCTCACACGTCATGCCCATTTATACGTATTAAAATTTACAATAAACGTTAAACGCAATATCGAAATATATATATACATATATACGGCCAATTAGCGCCAAACGAAAATGAATAAAAATCGAGACGAGTTCGAGTTTCCAGCTCGTCGAGCCCTCCTCCCAATTCCCTTTGGTCGCGACGTGACAGCACGCCGTGAGCCAACAATCCAGGAAGGAGCCGGGGGGTGGTACATAGAGGGGGTTGGTTGTCCTTTACCCGGGAGACCGCAAAATCCACGGCTCGCAAAATACAGGCCACTCGAGCATCCCGCTCGAGTGCAAGCGTATCGTCGTCAGAGAGACAGAGAACGACGAGCAGAGAGAGAGAGCAACCAAGATATACATATATATATATATATGTACATAGAGATTGAAAGAGAAAGTGAGAGAAAGAGAGTCCTGGCCGAGAATCGTAAGCAGAGCGTCGTCTCGTAGCAAGTGCACGTGCGCTGCCGCCGCCTGCAAAGAGCAAGTTTCTTTCGTTAAAGGGGCGCCGTTGAAGGAAGAAAAAGAGAGAGAGAGAGAGAAAGAGTAGGAGGGAGAGGATGGTGTATCCACGGCCGATAATCCCTCCGGTGTTTTTCTTTTCCGTTCCCCGACCACGACCCACTTATCCCGGCATCGTAGAAGACCTCCAACCCTCTCTACGGCCCGTTTTATCGGGTGTCGCCGCGGGTTATCGTCGTGGTTGCTGCCACGGAGGGTGAAAAAGGGGTTGAGCTGAAGCAGCGGGAGCCGGTAGTGTGAGGTTGCTACCACCTGTTGGCAGGACAACGTCTTAGCTCCCTACCCCTTACCGACCCTTCTTCTCTCCCTTCTTCTTCTTCTTCTTCTTCTTCTTCTTCTTCTTCTTCTTCTTCTTCAGCTTCTCATCCTTCAGCTTTCTCGTTTTCTTCTTCTTCTTTTTTCCTTCTTTTTTTTTTAAGTTTCTTTCTCCCCACCCTCTTTCTTGTTTTTTCTCTTTTTCCTCTACGTCATCCTCCTTCCCCTTTACTTCGTTTCTAAGGCGATACCCTACGCCGGCGCCAATCACGACGACTCGTGGCTGTGGCTGTTAACCTCCGTGTATTCGCGGAACATTGTATTCGTATCTCGATGCGATATTAATAATATTATGATTTATATTGTTCATTGGTAATGAATAATTGGTGTCTTTCAATCGAATTGATTCTTTTCAAAAAGAAAAATATAATTTTGAAGAGAAGAGTAATCGATCGATGAAAAACCAATTGATAATTGATTTAAAATAATTAATTAATTGTAATATGACAAGGCATGTCCTCACGAAAGATTGTGTTATTCTCTTTAGGTCCTGATTCTACCTTTCTTATCCCCCATATGCAAGTACGAACGAATTTTTCGACTGCTGCATGTGACTTAGATGGCTGGGATCTAGGAATTCGCAAGTACTGAGTCGACTGGTCTCGAGGGTAAGTTTATCCATGTTTTAAAGCAAGAATAATTATACTATAGTATATAAGAAACTCTACTAAAACTTTCAATCGATTTTTTAACACATTTCACAAAACTAACAATTTTATCTATAACGATATTTCAAATTCTGATCGTAGTTATCTTCGTTAAATTTATTAGAGATTAGTTTCAATCGATTGAAAAATACTCTTAAGACTCAAACAACTTTTTGCTGCATTATTGTCATACATCTGTCCTCGTTGCTTTTAATTAGGAAAACGAGAAAAGACGATATTATGTATCAGGAGAATAACTAAGAATGACTTTTTTAAAACAAAAAAGCTATCAAGTTATAAAATATTACATACATTGCCAAATATCCGATCAATTTTTGAAAGATCTTTATTTAATCTTTATTCAAAATATCCATTTGAATCCAATTACTAAAAATAGCCACGATTATCTTCTAAATACAAGAAAATCAATTCCGAAATTCAACTCACTCTCATTTTTGATCTAAAGAATTGTTAAACTCTTTGTGAATTGTTACGAAGCATCACACACACATATTTCTTCCACTTCAAAATACCATTTCAAAAAATCATCGAGAGATCCCCGTTCAAAACCAGCATCCACATTTATTCTCATCATAATTGAATCGAAGCATATCTCTTATATATCTCTTCCACTCAATCGAATTATAATCGAAGCATACATTTCTTCTCAAAATCTTCTAAAAAAATCGTCGAAAGGACGAACAACCCCCCATCATCATACAACACCTCCCCATACGTTATTCAAAACCGTACGCAGCACACCGCAGCATTTATTTCCATCATAATTGAATTACACCGCGCGTCTAATTGCGACGCCCGGTATTTAGCATAGAGGCCGTGGACGAGGGACTTGGTGCTCCATCAAGATCTATCAACCTGTTTGTGTGCGCAACGGTGTTGTTCCGTGTTCCGCAACGGAGAAATACGGCCACGAGAAGGGCGGGGGGGGGGAGGAGGGGTGGGTAGCGGAGATGCGATGGCCCGCCGCTATGAGGTCCGGTAATGACACCACTCGCTTCTCCGCCGTTAGTATTTGACATCGCGACACGGTAATGCTCCTGTGCATCCCTGTGCCCGCAAATGGATCTTGACGAGGCCAGAACGAGCGTGTCACCTGATAAATGTTAGATATGACTATTTACGCGCCTGGCTTTCCCGCCCGCGAAAAAAGCATAGGAATCCGCGGTTAAATGAAAGCAAACGATCCCTCGACGCGGAATTTCACTGATTCTGTCTCCCTTTTTTTTTTTTTTTTTTTTTTNTTTCGTTTTTTTTTTTCTTTTTCTTTTTCCTTTTTCCTTTTCGCTCTTCTTGTCGGAAACGCGTTGAAATACTACATGGGAGGGGGGGGGGGAGGTAACAGTAACAGTAACAGTAGTATAGTTTCTGTCTGCTGATGGTAATGGATATAGAAATTTATTTAGCAATGCCTCCACGTTCGGTATATTAGGATGGATGTTCTTTTTTTTAGTTTTTGTATAATGTAGCATTATATGCTTATTTAATTTATGGAAAATCTATATTTTTCTCCAATATATCAAAATACACTCCTCGATAAGTTTTTATTCGTTAAAAATGGGAGGAATTCGTTGGAACGATCAGATTTTTAATTTTTTCTTAGCCATGGATTTTCAAAATCTGTATAATATCTGTATGTATATATATACATTTAAAGCGGTTACTTAAATGTTTATCAACAAATTTGAAAGAGATTTATTATAAGTAAATAATAATACACGTATATATAATTATAATAACAGTGCTAAAGGATCAATCAAAACTCGTCCATATCCATAACAACAAATATCATTTATTCTCTCTCAACCGCTCACTCTTCTCTCACTGTGTCAATACAGACTGTTTATTATTATTTCTATTACGAAAAGAAATTGTATTCGAAAAGAAATTTAAGAAACGAATCGATTTACCTCGAAAAAGAAAAAGATCCAAACTCATCGAACGATATCACGATCTCTCATCCTTAACTGATCGCAGTCCACCATAAGTGGACACCAAGATCTGTTGTTGTCCCGTGATCATCGTGGTCCGTGTCGCAATAACGATCGTACGTCGTATCCGTTGCGCTCGTTTGTCCAGTGACTATCCTTCCCCTAAACAGTTGTCTACCTGGAACGTGTTATATCTGCTAGTCATTGCCGGCAATGAGGTTCGAGGGGACGAAAACGAGGGGATGGCTTCTTGTTTGCCCATTTTCGTGCCGTTTACCTCTTCATTCCTTGCTCGCCAGGTTTCTTCCTCGTATCGTTACCTGTCGCTGGTCTCAATTAGAACGACGAGAGGAAACCTGGGCCGCGCGTGGGTTTTACGAGGAGCCTGCCGCTGAAATTGATTTAAAGAAAAAGTTTCTCGGCTCCGTGTTGGTTACGTAAGCCGGCATGAACGTGGGTTGCCGTGGGTTCTTGAATCTTGTAGAGAGTATCTCCACCTCTGTGTATATCCTCCTCTTTCGACGAGATGACTAAATGCTTGGGCTCGGTGAGTGGTTTTGTCCAAATATGTTGGAACGTGTTCGATCGTGTGAATTTTTGGATTTGGAGGTCGTTGAATCCTTGAATCAATAACACCGAAATTCGTTTATTCATCTAGGTTTATTACATTGGAAAATTGTTGGGGGAGATTAATTGAAATTAGATACAAAAAAAAAAAATGATAATACTGGTTTGCAAGATTGGTTAATTGATCTATTATATGATCATTTAGATCGATAGTTTTGTGAATTAATTATTTCTATTCGTAATTATTTGTGTGGAAAATATTGAAATAAAGATTTCAATATTTATTAGGTTAAAACTTATGCTATATTTATATATATTGCAATAAAAAAAAATATTAAAGATTTATTGTGATTATTATATTTATTATATTATTATATTTATTATATATTTTTATATTTATTATTATATTTATTATATTTATTATTATATTAAATATTTTATTCTTAAATTCGTTAAATTTTTATTTGAAATTAATTATAATTACATATTATAAAAATTTTTTATGAGAGATATTGCAGCTTGATTATTATAAAAAGACATCAAGAATATTGATTTAATTATATTATTTGAAAGATAAAAAATTTTGTCGAAAGAAGAATAAAATAAATGGATACAATATTTCGATTAAAAAGATTATAGATTAATATAAAAATTGAGAAGTTTCTCGATATTTAAAAAAATTTTATTTCACTTTTAGAAAGAAAAGAAAAATTTATCTTTCTTCTCTGTACAATCCATTTATAATCGAACGTATGTATTTATGAATAACAAAAATAAAAGATTTCCTCGAGATCCGGGAATGTCGAGTTCGTTCTGGTCACCCTCGCACGTTTCATGGCCTCTCTGTTCCTTTATTGTAAACGCAAATAGAGAAACGGGGCCCTAAGGCTCACTATTGTGAGCACCAGACGCTTTGTTGTTTTTTCATCGAGTCTGAGAAGAGGACCTTAAGGCCCTTGCCTCTGGAACTATTCACGGGCAACGAAGTGGAAGTCCCATTTCTCCTTTGCCTTCTCGTAATCCGATTCCTTGGGACTCTATGCTTTTAACTGCTTCCATCCGTGAATAGTGATTTTCTTCACCGTGAAAGAATATTTTGCGACACTTTGTGTTAGAATATTCCGTTATTACGAAAAATCTTTGAAAGTAGGGATCGTTGAAATAGATTAAAATATTTTTTTCATTATTTCATAGTGGAACTTATCTATGTAAATGAAATTTCATATCGCGCATGATCGTTTGAATTTTAAAGAAAAAAGAGTTTTTGTGTTTTTTGGTATTCCACTTGTATGTCTTCATGACATAACGTATTATTATATACATTGGTAACCAGATACGTCTGTTGTAGATTGCAATTTTATAATTTTATCATTCCAAGTAATTGTTATTTTTTAAATTTTTTATTACAAGAGGAGTAAAATTGGGTAAATGCTGCAATGCTTGGTTTATGTTTCATTAACATTAAAATATCATAAAAAAATCCCTTTACGAAACTTACCAACTAATAATATTTTTGGAAATTAATATTTACATAAACAAATCATATATCATTAAAACATATGTATAATCCACTATTCCAAAAAATCTACTTATAAAAATTTTAAGACATTTACGTACATATAAAAAAAAAGAATGAAAAGAACTTTTAATCTAATAATCTATTAATTTTAAATAAAAATTTAAACTTGTTCCCCTATTGTTTGGATAATCGATATTCTACGCGATATAATCCTATTACACACCGAATCTGCTTATCCTCCAAACAATCTCATCGTTAAAACGTTTATGAAATTTTCATTCACAACACACAATCAGAAATGGAACTTGAACAGAGATCTGTTTTCCGTTTATTCGATGATTTCTCGGATATAACATTTCGCGTAACACTCTCTTGAACTCTCTTGAATTCCCATAAAAAAAAAAAAAAAAGAAATCCACGTGCTCCATCCACGATCGCAGCCACACAATCGACAAGAAAATGGCCGAAGAGTCCATCGAGCGAACAGCTAGTTCACCTTAGCTAGTTTCGCGGGGAAAACAAGGAGGGGGAGGAGGGGGTGGAGGGACAAATTGCGAGCGAGCCAGTTTTACGAGAAGCGTAAAACGCCCGTAAAGATCTCGCGAGTGCGTATTAATGGCTCACTGTGTACACTGTTATCGCGCCATTATGGAAATTCATTAATGCCCTCGGCCGAGCCGGAACAACCGGCCATTCCTCCTCGAGAAATCCCCCTCGCTCTTGGCCACTTAGATACGAGATGATTTACGGCCCACTAAAGCCTTATCATTTCGGCCGATATATTGAAACTTCTTATAGGAATCGTGGGAAGACTGGGCCCGGCCCATTTTCGTTTTAACGCCGATCAAACTTAATTAAATCTCTCTCGTGTCTGCCGCGGACACAAGAATGATATCCCGAAGGAAATTAACCGAGGAAATTTAGAATAAAAATCTGTGGTTCGATCCCTCAACGCATTGCATTTGAGAGCAAAGCTTGAATAGAGCTTTTTTTTTTTATAAATATTGCACACGCGTTGTAACGAGACTTTCGATTTTGGATCGGTATTTTGAATATCCAGATATGGGATGAAAAGTAATGAAGGGAGATTAAGGAGCCTTCTGATTGTCAAACTCGAGATTCGATCTTTGATTAAATAAGTTAATTATCAGTGTATCACTAACAACTCTGAAATAATCAATAGTGTATTAGAAATAATAGAAATATGTTATATGAAGTATACAGTGTATGTATTATTGACTTTGCAACTTCAATTCGATAAATTGATTCAACTAAGCATTATTGAAATTTATTTATTCTGAATGAATACATATTTTACTTTTAATTTTTTCTATTTTTGTTAATCGTTAACGAGAAATGAAAATCAACAAATAATTTTTCGTAGCTAAAGTGAATTGAATTATAAATCTATTCGTAATCTGTGTTATTGGCAATAATATTTCTTAATTGATGATAATATTTCTATTTTTAAGCCGATAATAAGATTTATAGGACGTAGCTGATTAATGGCCCAGAACCAATCCTGCTCGTGTTAATATCTATATCTGCCATACCACCTTTTAAAATTTCTTATCTTCTCTTCAAAAGATTCTCAAAAGCCTCAAAATTGATCGACGCATATTTGAACACAACATTGAATTTCATCGCCACGTAATATTTACACGTCGTTCCATGCTATAAATTCTAAATCCAAATATTAATATTATTTTACGCTGTATAATTGAATAACGTCTGATTATTATTTACATAAGGATTAATCGAAACGAAAACGCGTTTGGAAATTGTTTAACCAACGTGGTCCCAACAAGCTGATGACGATGATGATGATGATGATGATGATGATGGTGTAAGAAACAGATGGCTTGACTTTATGGCAGGCGACGTTATCGTAAACCTATTAGGAAGGTTCGTTTTATTACGTTTATCGGGACACTAAAAAACTTGTGCAACTCCTGCTAGTCGCACTCCCGACGATCAGAGATTCGTCCGTTCGACATCAATCTTTCTAATCGCATCGTTTAATATTCTAAACTTAAACTGCCCGCTAAACGAAGTACCATTTTTCTCCGAATCATTCCGTTTCACAAACATTTATACATAGCAAACAAGCAACTTGTTGCGTAATACGTTCAACATTACACGTTTCAAACGTTCAACCTTCATTCAGAAATAGCTTGGAAATAGCCCTGGTGGAGCAAGAAACGACGGAGCCGAGGAACGCCGTATCGAGAGGCGGAAGAAGGCGCGAGACACGCCGGTGATCGTTTAACGATCATCGATAAAACGTGCTCGACACTTAGACAACATGTTACGTGAGCTAGCGAAGACTGGGTATTTAGACACAGAAGGAGGATAGACTCGACAATTGATCGCCATTTTTGGATAGTATTTGAATGATTATCACGTAGTTGTTACCATTCTTATTATTACCATTTTATCATATTATATTTTTTTAAGATAAAGCTTAAAAAATTCTTTTTAACCCTGAAGATTTTCGTCTAATATTATTGTTATTTTGACTTCCTAATCTTCGAAGCATTAATAACATTGTGATGTGTTTTTCAAAACCATTAAATATTTATCCGAAATGTTTATTGTTATCGATATAATGGAAATAAATCAAGATGATGAGTCTGTATAAATAGAATAAAATAGATATTTAATATGACAGATGATAGAAATATAAAAATATATGCATATATTAAACAGGAACTTATTTTTACACGCATCTTTAATAATTTTTAATATATTTTCTTAATAAACAAAATTGATATTTCGTAAAACAATTTCCACACTTATATATTTATCAATAAATAAATAATATTTTACTTCGAATATTTTTCATCTATAACTGTTATAAAGATTATTTTTATCATCCCAAATATATTATTGCAAATAAAAAAAGACTACTTTTTGAATATTTTTCCAAAAACTATAGACTGTATCAAATTTATTAAGTAACATTCCTTGTTAAAAATCACTGTAAAATCACGCTCAAATTATTCTTTGCATTTCTCGCAATTCGAACTATGGGACACGAAATCCTATAAGATGATAGGTCTATTCTGTATCTTGTCCGTGGCGACAGGATCATGGGATACGATCAGCGCGGTCGATAAGAAATCGCTTGGAAAATTGGCTTATTCCGATCGACCGGCTCCGTCTCTCTCTCTATGCTGACAAACGACTCTGTCGGAAGTGCCGAAATACCTGCGCATACTGGCCCGCAAAGTGGCTCTGTCGCTTGATATATCGGTCTCGACACCCCCATGGATCTTCTTTCGAACGATAATGGACGCTGTTAATCGTTTCCGAGTGTTTTCTTCGATCATAATACTGTGTGTAATAGATTATAATAGGTTCGATTATGATTTTTAAAATGATGGCTTCATAGATTTTTTTTGACTTTATGATTTGTTCGTAATAAATAGTAGTAATTGATATATTTTTATAATCAAGTATTGTTTGATTACGAATTATTTTACTTAATATCTAAATCGTGAGATATATGAATATGTCGTGTAGTATGACTTGTATATTATATAATAATATATAGTTAAAGTAATTTTATAATTAAAGTTGAATTTTTTTCACATTATAATACTTATTTCAAAATTTATTATTATTTGTGAGTTTTTATATTATTTCTTTATCACGTAATTATTATTTCAAAGAAAAGTTTATTTGAAATTTATTTCCACTTTATCTAATTTATTTTCCTCTAGAAGTATGTCGTTGAGAATTTTAATTGTTTCGCAATTTAATCTGAAAGAGACTTATAAGAGCTAATAAAAAATTATCCGAACTTGAAAAATTTAATAACTTTTTTTTTTTTTTTTTTTATTGAATCCAACGATGAAAAGAATCATCGTTATCTCATAAATATCGACTTCAAGAGATACTCGTTCGATGGGTGATCGGCAGTAATCAAACAATGTAATCGATATTAATTGCACGAGCACTCGAACTGACGCAATCGACAGAACCTTTTTAACGATTACGCAACGAGGCAATGATTCATATTTGACGAGGGATGAAACACGATTAATCGATGTGATGACCGGTCCTGATAAGATGGCAGCACTTTCGGTCGTTCGAACGATCGGAAAAAGAAAAAGAAAAAAGAAAAAATAGTGGAAAGGGACGTAGATCGATTAAAATCTATAATCAGGAATATGTTGTAACTTGTAATCGCATGTTACACTCGATGATCTAATGTAAATAAACCGTGAGATTATCGATAAGCAGATTGTGCAATTTCTTCGCAAAAGTGTTCCAGTTTGATTTATATCATCGATTTCTTGTCAAGAGTTATTTCTATAACAAATTTAGCTGGATACGATCGTAATCATCGAACGGTTAAGTATCATTTTTAATTTTACGTCGCAAGATATGAAAATCGTTTCGTTTCATTAAATCTTTTTTTTTTTTTTTGGTAGAGGATTATTCGAATTGCTTAATATCATTAAATTGAAATGAAACATAAACTGTTTGGAATATTTTAAATTTCTTTATCCTAACATAAAATCCACGTTAATAAGATTTATTATGAAATTCAATAAATTGAAATATCTCAAATGGTTTGTGTTTTATTACAATTTAAAGATATGACGTTCATCTTGGACGTTCATCTTATATAACTCGATATTTCATTCCATAGTATCTTTTCTTATTTTCACAAAAAATATATTGCCAAATTATTTTTCAAAATATATCCAGAGATTTGTACGATGCACAATAGATCAATCGTGTAATAAATAATTTTTCGAAAGTATCGAATCTTTGTCTTATCTTTGACCTTACGTTCGCGATTAAAATATCTTTTTTTAATCGATTAAAAAAAATTACAAAGCAATCAATATCAATTTCATTTTATGTCCCAATTTTGCATTGAAAAAAATATTAAAAATCATTTTGAAACAAAATAATCCGGGGATCGTAACAGTGTTGTAAGGGCTGTTTGCTCCTCTTAAAACAATATAATTTCATTACGGTGTATTTTTGGAAACGGCGGCATCGTTCCAAACAAACGGCAAGGTGGCGCGACGGTACACCTGTGACTCTTTCGTTTGAAATTGAATTTTAAGCGCATCCGCATTTAGATTTATAAATATTGGATTGGCCGGTGGCCAATCAACGGCTAGAATTATCAACAGGGCATCGTCAATTACTGGACACCTTCGCCGACGTTTGACATGATGTAATCTTCCGATCGAAACAGAGAAGCCCATTAAAATGGTCACCGTTGTAAAATAACCCGGGTCCGGCGAAGAATCGAACGGAAAAAGTCGAGTACAATGGAGGGGTAATTTTTTTTTTCGACCACTTTTTTTTTCTTTTTTTTACTTTTTTTTCTACTTTTTTTTTTTTTTTTTTTTTTTTTGCGTGATTCGATTGTTTTCCAGTGATTTGATTTCGACTTCGTGGACCGAGTGAATTGCTCGAAATAATTAGATTTTGGTCCTTTGTAAAGGGAGCCTGAATACTGGTCCACGTTACACGAGGCAGTTATTGCGAAATTTTTCAAAGCTTGAGGGCGGAAAAAAATATTTTCGTCGGAAAACATTTCAACATCCGCAGATAGATAGATACAAATATTGTTGTACTCACTTATATTCCTCCTCTTTCGCGTCTCTTAAAAACCTTTCAAAATTACGCGTGATTGGAGGGGGGGAAAACTTTGATCGATCCAAATATTATTAAATTTAAATCATTAAATCGTTATGATGATCAATAAAATGTAAGAAAAAAGAAATTATTATTTGAATCAATATTACAATATTCTTGAGAAAAATCTTATCTGAAATAAAATAAATAAATAGGCTGAGCTTAATATTATTTTAGTAATAATACCAAGTCACGTCACACGGTGATAAACTTCTAGTAATAAATTCTTTTTCAATATAACAATATTATATCCAGAAATCAATATCATTATTAAGATGATAAATCTTCTTACTTTTTAGAAATTATAAATACAAATATTAATAAAAAAAGTTCATTGCATTCTCTATTACACATATCGAAGTAACGATAAATGCTATACTGTTTAAAATCAAATATTCTTACACATCCAAAATGGCCGCCATCTAAACTAATACGATAAACAATTCGAATAATCTCGTACAATTTTCAATCAAAGATTTCTCATCAACATTCGATCGTTCAAAAAAAAAAAAAAAAAAAAAAGTCATTTCATGACAATTTTATCGAGACTTTAGCGCGAATTTCAATCGTGGATCAGAGAGTTACGCGGCGCCATTGAACCTGTTGCGGTCACCGACGGATTTCGTACGCTGTTGGAATAGCTTTATCGTGTCTCTGGTCCGTGCAGTTTCCACCGAGATAACACACTGTATCCGACGACTCCGTAAGATAATCTTATTGTTGCCGTGTATCCAACTATTGTTGTACAGAGATGGTGGTTTATTCGAATCTTTGATATACGCGTCGGGCCATTTCGCAGGGGGTGAAACATTGGCGCTTCGATTACGCGATCCCGCGTTAATTGGTTCGTTTAAGGCCATTAATCGCGTTTCCTTCCCTCTGTCCGATTGTCTCGAATGAATCTTGTTCAAGTTTCGATTTGCAATCGTGCACGAGAGGAATTTTGATCCGATGTTTAGGATAACCATCGTTAATTTTCCATCGTTTAATGGAGGTTTAATCAAACGAATTTAAATTTTAATCTATTTGTACTCAAAAGAAAATCGTTGAAAGATATTTTTCCAATGAGAAATTTATATTATTAGAATATTTAAAGAATAGAAATATATCTTATTTTTTCGAACATCATTGTATTCTGAATATATTTTTGTATTATCATTTTATAGATTCTTGTACGTTTAAATTTTGCATAAATGTATAATTGCAGTTTATTTGATGTTCTAACGAAATGTTTCTTAAGACACATATCCATTTATAGTAAGTCAAATAACTCGCCTTTTTCCTTATGATGACGTAAAAACGTATATTTTTGAGACGAAAGAATATAATCCTTCCATTATTTGCTAAAAATAATAACACAATTAATCCTACTCTCGTATACGTAATTCTCGTAGACGTAATTGAACGAATAAAAATTTCCTATACAACAAACGATTGCGAATAAAAACCAATTGTAACACAATGATTCACAAATTAAAAAGTCCAACGCTGAAGCAAAATATTACGCAGATTGGATTAAAAATCATCGGCTCGATTCGAAAAAAAAAAAAAAAAAAAAAAAAAGAAAAAAAAAAAACAAAAAATTCATCGCCTGCTCATCGTAATTTTTCACGAATATTGAAAAATTTAAGAAATATTTGAGTTTTACGAATCGTACAGAAGCTGAAATACGGGGATACAGACCACGGGGGCGAACAACAAACAACGATCCCGAGGCTTTGGCCAAAATAAAGTCTGCCGCGCGAATTGGATAGAAATAGAGAGAGGGCGCGTTATAGTTTCGTGCAAACATTCGTCGCCGCTCTTCCTCCCTCCTTCTCCCACCACCGTAATACGTATCAAATGATATTCGGGACAAATTTCCACCGTCTATTTTCCGGCAGATTAAATTCGGTTTTCGATACGTTTAACGACTCCTGGATCGACAAACGGGGAACGATCTCGTGCGTTCCCTTCTCCCCCCCCTTTATAACAGGCTACGGGAATAACAGCTTTCATCGCCGGAACTCGATGAAATTCCGCCCGATTATAAATCGTATTTTTCGAGGATGGAAGGATCTATATTGTATATATATATATGTATATGTATACAGTGTATGTACAAACAACTGGCTACCGTTACACGAGCGTGCTTCTACACGAAGAGAACTTGTTCGACGATGGAGCACGATCAGTTAAAACGCGATTAAAAAAAAAGGAAAAGATACGAAAGATACAGTCAGTGCAACAGAATGGAATGAGACAGAAGCAAAAATCCTTTTCGAGATTTTTATTAATATTTTAGATAAATAATATTGCAAAATTGATTGTAGGATATCTATATAAATTCTCTGTTTGAATGAAAAAAAATAATTATACTTAATTTCGGATTGAAATGATAAAATGATATCTTAATTGAATAAACTTTTTAAAGTAATATTATTGATATTTCGTTCAATTCAAGTTGTCATAATAAAGACAGATTTAAAAATAAAAATTCCAAGGAAAGAGAAAAGAAATTAAAACTTGGACAATATTTATTTGCGCCTTGAGAAAAGGATTAGAAAAAGTTGTTGTCGAAGAATAATCATTTCTCTTCGCAGATATCGATGGGAGAAAAAGGGGGGGAGAACGAGCGTTAGAGTGTCCCGTGACGAAGTGAATAAGCTTTTGGCGAACGCGTACGTTTTTATGGAGGAAGCGAGAAGAGGGCGCTGCGCGTGAAATTCCATCTCGTCGGAGGTGTGCTTTCGTCTAGGATGAATCGTGAAACATTTTTATGAAGCTCGTAAACGAAGCCTCGTGCCGTCGAACCTCGGGCCGTGTCGCCGTGTGCATAGGGCAAATTTAATTTGGTTAAACGGGAACGAAATATTTCCCGATTGCGTTCCCGTAAATATTTACTTGTCTCTACGGAAGGAAGGCTCGTCGAAGAATCGTCGCAGCCCCTGCAGAGTGTTTGTTAAAATAACGTAATTAACTTTTTCGCGATTCGACGTGTAGCTACTTAAGACCGGTTTCGCGATTTCAACATTTCTACAAAAAAAAAAAAGAGATTTTTCTTGCGTAATATTTACAATTCACGCGGATCAAATTTATAATTAATGACCGCCGTGTGTGTGGCCAGATATCGTAAATATGTAATTTTTTTTATTAACTTGTAAGCGATTTCACACGTGTGCATCACTTATTGTGTGATCATAATTGAGGATGCTGCAACAACGGGGGAAAAATTCATTTTATAACGATACGGTAGTTATTGGGTTGATAAGATTTTTATTTTAATTTTTAAGAAATTTTTCGAATTTCCAATCGTCTTTGATTACATATCGAAATGAAAAAAAAAAAAATTAACAATACATTTATATATGTTTTATTGATAAGAAATATTTTATTTTTTTATTAGGAAAGGAATAAATTTTCAGTAAAATCTTCATATTTATATAAAAACAATCGAAAATCTCTTGTAAATCGTTTGTTTCTCATCGATAATTTATGGCATAAACGATGCAGAATTTTTGTCGGATCTATTAAGCGTGTAAAAACTTTCAAAAGATCTGCATCCTTCCAAGATTCTTCGAAATAAAAAGAGAAAAAATTCTTTTCGAAGACTTGAAATAGGAATAAGTAGATATTTATTGACTATGTAATGCGATATTCAATAGGATAATTGGAGAAAATTCCACTTGTTTATTAATTGTCAGAATTATGCTTCATAATTGAACCCTTCAATTCCGAGTAGCTTTTTCCTAATACCATCATCATTCGCAAATTGCGAACATCAATTTGTATATAAGCTAACTCACGGGCATTTCACTTTTCAGTAAATATTTAAGCGCAACAATATCATGTTTTAAACTGAACAACCATATATATATATATATATATAAAAAACATCAAATAACGAAGATTTTACTTCTTAACGCTATTAAATAAATCTAAATTAAAATTCTAAAACTAAATTAAAAAATCTAATTCAACGATAATCCATGGTAATAGATCGTTTTTTTCAATTTTTTGGACTTCCAAAAATTTTAAACAAAAAAATACTTTTCTCACTCATCTCCAATAATAGTTTCTCAATTTAATTTAATTTTAAGATTTCCTCAATAATGATTGAAATAACTAATGATCAATAATATAACTCTTCCTGCAATTATTTTTATATCTATTAAAATTCTCAAAACTTCACGTCAATTACCGTAATTATATACCTCTATGGAGGAAGAAGGATGCAATAAATTATATTACAAATTACCGGAACGAACGCAGAAAGAAATCACTATAGATTCTTAATAAAATTTCACTTAACGTCATGTGATTCATAAAAAAAAACTTTCACCTGAAAAACAAAATACCTCATATACGATACAAAAAAACGATGCAAAAAAATTCTACTTTCAATTAAAAAAAAATACAAATATCCCAAGGAAATCGCTATTTTCGACACGCGTCGCGAAAGGATTCTATTCAAATTCGTGCGGCGAATGGAACGGATGATAAAAAAAAGAGAGATCCCCTCCAGAATTTCCTTCGAAAAAAACCTCGCCATTAACTCTCGAGTCGAGTGTGGCGCGCCATCGTTTAATTCCTCATCGATACGTGGCCTGTCGTACACGGATATCCACGCACACGATCTCACGTGGGAGAGCCGGACACGCCAGATGCGGCGCGCCCACGCGGTGAAAGTCGCGGTAATTGATTCCGTGCTCTTAAGACATCTCCTGGAGGAGATCCCGCGGCGAGATTAAGCGCGAGAGAGGAATCGGCTGAGAACACCGCCTCGATAGAAATCTAACGGGGTAAAGGGGAAGGCCGGCGACCGTTATACCCGTGTGGAAAGGAAAACGCGTATATAATAAATCCCGTTTGCTCGAGTTTTTCCGTAAAAGGGTTCGCCCTTCGGATGTTGGAACAGGCGATTGGTACTCGAGTTGAGACAAGCGAGACATTGATTTAAACGTTGTGCGAGCTAATTGGGAATCCGATGGAGTTATGGTTTCGTTAAGTGTTTAGGTGTGGAGGCGTAATTTGGTTTAAGTTGGGGGAGGGATAAATTGGAGGGAATATTAAGTTGGGAGGGGTTGAATTATTGACGTAGGTTTTTCCTTAATATCCTTTCTTATTAACCGTATAGTATAGCTGTTATCAAAAGATCAAATACAATATTTTAATGAAAAAGAGTACAAAAATGTGAAATTGAAGTTCTGATTGAATATTCGTAGAAAGATTATTTTTCAAGAAATTGTTCTGTGTTATTGTAATATTGTAATATTTTTTTTTTAAATAAACAAATGCAAAAAGTATAAAAATAATTAATGAATAATTAATGAACATCATAGAATGTGGAATCTATATGAATTTTTGGAAAAATAATATATATGTTTTTAATAATAATATTATTTAATATTTATTATAACAGTATTTTATATTTTATTTTTTAATTATCTAAGACATTCAATTTCATTCTAAAATTTCATTTCAGAAAACAATTTATAAAAATTCTCGAGTGTATTCTCTTGATCCCATTTTTTAAAGATTAATTTGGATCGATATAACTAGTTAGAAAAGATAGATGAGAATTGTTAAAAAATATGTGCCTACTTTTCAGTGAAAATGAAATTGCAAGTGAAAATTTTTTACGTCCAACTCGAATTGAAAAGATGAAATATTTATTAACGCGTTACATAAATGTAATTTGATTAAGTAAATCTACTACTTGCGAGTGCAACGTTCAGAATTGATGTATTAGAAGTTAAAAAAAAAAAAAAAGAAAAATTCAAGCAGATGTTTCAAGCAGGTATTTCAAATGTTACGTAAGCGAGTTCATCTCCTCTCTTCATCTCCACATTCTTTTCTAATCCCTCTCCGTTTTACGATTTTCTTAATAATCATTTAATACTCGCACGACCACCATCGAATATAATAAATGTATTGGTATACAAAGTATTTGTAAATATGGAAACGTTCGAAGCTGAGAGGAGAGAAATTGTTTTTTAAAAAAAAAATTGTTCTAGCAAAGCTAATGTAAGATACATGATGTGTTACGGCCACATATGTAATAATCCTTAAATATGACTTGGATGTTGTTTATACAATTAAAATTTTGTTTTACGACTTAGGAACGGAATTGATTTGAACTTTAGATGGGGTTAATTGGCAATCGACTTGTGGGAAAGTTATTAGGGAATACGTGAGAGATTGGTTGGTTTATTGTTGGAAGAATACAAACGTCGAGCATGGAGAAAGTGTGGAGAATGTACCGTGGTAATTGATGAGTGTAAATGATGCCGTGGTTGTGTGGTATTTAGAACTTTGCGAGAAACGTTTTGCGATTTAATAAACTTTAACTCTGCCCATAAATCAACGAGAAAATTTTTATACGCGAGATAACTAAGAAGAAATATTGAGTGAAACGTCAAAATTAACATTTCTGTAAATACAAATTCTCGAATATGTACAATCAATTACAGAAGTCTTTGTATATTTTCAAAACAAATAACAATAACAATAATTCCGTTTTATACATCATTGTATTATACATGTATGGATCACAATAAATGTGGAGTAATTTTTTTTTTTTTATCGTGGAATATCACTTCGAAAAAGTGAGATTCTCACTCTTTAAAGTGTTAATATTTATTTTCATTGCAATTTTGAATTTTAATTATCCCATTGTGAAACATATTCTCAGGCGAAAAAGATTTTTCCATCGAAAAATAATACACACAAATTTTCATTAAAATCAAGATTTTTCAAGATTGGTGAATTTCCTCGTGAAATAACACGATCGTAATTGACTGTATGTATTTATATATATATATGTATATGAATTTTCTAGGTTTGATTTTTCGTTTTTCCTTTTTTCTTTTTTTTCTTTTTTTTTCCTCCCGGTTTCTCTCCAACCGCTCACGAAGTCAAGTGGCTGAGTCTCAAGGATCGAGGCTCTCAAGCTCGAAACGCTTTCTTTATTTTTTTATAATAACGATGAGTCAACCGTGAATCAAGTGAATGGCTTGCATAAGGACCGAGAATCATCGAAGCAAAATGAATCGACAATGGCGCGACGTTTTTGGAGGCGAATGAAAAAACACGATGCATTATCATTGAACTGTCTGTGTCTCTTCGTTCGATTTCGATGATATTTGCTCTGGACATATTATTTTGCGTAGGTTGTAAGCCAAGCAATGTAACGAATGATGTAATATTTATTTTAAAAAAATGTACAATATCATTTTTAAAAATCTTCACTAAGTGAGAAAGAATCAATCCATTCGTTTTTTTAAAGAGATATTTATTTGGAAATTTAAAAAAAAAAAACATTTCTTATATATATATATATATATACACGTTTGATAAATTCGACGATAAAAGTATCGAAAGAATCGATCGAACGTGGCCTCATATTCTCCCTCTTCTGTACTTGCGCCGAGTATTCCACAATAGACACCAAATGTCCCGTTCAAAATTGAAAGCTAAAACGCGTTAACAACATTCCGCCTATCTGAATCGATTTCGTAATTGCAACAACGTAACTCGCATTACAAATACTGTAAAAGGATGTGCATAAATTTTACACGTCGCCGTTATGAATTTTGAAACACTATCGAAATTTGATGAAGCATATTCGTTTCAGGAACGAAATTCTTTTAAAAATCTAAGATAAATTAAGATATTTACTTAGAAATAGATAGATCTAATGCAATGTTTTTAAATTAGATTCTTTTTTACAATTTAAAGAACACGTGTTTGATTAATTAGAATTTCTATTTTTAGAATCACACCTTTCATCTTTCTCTACGTAAAATAATTAAAAAGAATTATAATGAATCGAAGCCAACTTTTAACACAACCCTTAAAAATCAAGATACGAGTATCCACGACTAAAATAGAAAATAAAAATTTTTCAAAATTCCTCTTTCTCACTCACTTATAACTATCCAATCATCCTTACATACAATTTCAACACAAAAAAAACTTCATCGACGTTTATACATATATACCTCAAATCACTGGAACGAGAAAAATCATTCGTTTCTTCTCTTTAACGCAGAGTAAACTTTCCTCCCCTTCCAAGCTTTCGTACGCGGCTCGTTAACCATTAATAATGATCATTCGATTACTGGCATCGTGCATAATTCAATAACGATCCGCGGTTTAGGCGTAACGTTGCAACGCCATCGTTGTCACGCCGTGCAGCCAGTGCCATGACGATGACACTCGTCCCGCGTAATCGGTCATTACGGCCGATGACGTGCGTTTTGCGTGAGACTACGGGGCCACCGAGCGTTAACTTTGTTAACGTTCGAACGAGATCCACGAGTTGCATTAGCGGACTGATGGACTGCCTCGCCACGGCAACGCGCATTAATCTTGCCCTTTCGTGCACTCTTGCCTCGCCTCGGATCCGAGCCAAGGAGGATCTTCTTCGATTCTTTGGGAATGCACTTGACTTTGCTCGGAACGAACCACTTGGAACTAACGTTGGGCGGTCGTGTTCGCTTAAGTTGAATCGATTCACTCCGAACTGTTTCGTGTATTTTTTATTTTTCCTTCCTCCTTTTCTTTCTTTTTTGAAGAGTGAGTTTCAGTTTGATTGGTTAATGGATGGATTCATGAAATGGAATGATTTGATTTTGTTTTTGAAATATTTGGATATTCACCAGGATGATTATCTTTCGAGGTTTCGATGCTAGGGGTTGAAATAAAGTTATTAATTAAGGATTAGACGAAGGAAAGAAAGTGGAAAAGTTCTATCTCTGTGTCAATTTGTCTCGTTTCATTTAAACTTCAAGTGGTTATCCAATAAATTTTAATAAATACGTTACATTTCTTTTATTTATATATAATTTTTATTTATAATGATGTATAAATCATATATGCATTATAACAATATGCAGTTTATAACAAATATAGACGTAATAACTGTAGAATAATTGCAAATTGAAATAACAGAGATTTTCTTTATATTAGTTGAATATTTGTTTTAATTGTTTAAAATCTTACAATTTACTCGATATTATATTGATATTGTTTTTCGTTTGGAACAAAAAGAATTTGTTTGATAGAAAAATTGAAGAATTTTATAAACTCGAGAATTGATTGATAAAATTTAATTATTGTATAATTACATCAATAAATAACGACAAATTGTTTTCTCATAATTTCAGAAAGAATTATGAAGAAAATTTGAGATGAACGATTCAATGGATTAACATTTCATCTTTATTATTCCCTTAACTATGTTTCACCGATATATCACGCGGTAATTTGTAATTATCCATGTTCTCTAATTGTCATAATTTCGGATAATCATATCTTAACGATAATTCCAACTGGACATAGAATTTCTCATATTGCATATTTCTGATAATATTGCAGCGACGTATAATGACTAAGTACTTGTGTTTGTTAAATATAACCCGGTTATAATCTATGAAGCGGCTATTAATCTTTCGAGAACGAAGATAGATGAATTTCAAGAAAATGACGCATAAACCAGATATTCCTTTTCCAACCAACAGAGTAGAAAACTAATTCTATTACGCATTTGGGCGTATTTTATTTTATTTTTATTTTATTTTATTTTTTTTTTTTTCTTATTATTCATTTATCTTCATTTTTATGATCGTTCGTTCAAAATGATCAGTGATCCTCGAATCATATAATTATTCTTGCATCGTTAGTAATTGCATGGTTAATTTATCTCATCTGAATAAAAAATCAGTTCTAACGTTAAAATTATTTATTGCTATTATTTTTCATAATTGTAAAATAATGATGAACGATATTACAAGGTAAAGTAAATCGTCTTAATACGATTATATAAATTATAATTAAAGAAAAATCTTGATTTGTTTTATCTGTGAACACAATATATTATTATTCATTTCGATTACTTATTTATTACGTCTCATTTATTTTAATTATACGAATATATAAAGAAATTGCAAATCATCATGTTTAAAGAGGGGAAAAAAAAACCATAAAAAAAAAAAATGTTTAATTCAATATCCTAAGTTTCTTCTAAGGAATCTTTGAATTAATACAAAAATATTCTTCATGCACTTAGGACAGTGCATTTTTTAAATATGATCGAGCCTCCATAACGATCATCGTAATTATTAATATCTATCTTATGAATATATATTATTCTTGAAAATTGAAACAATAATGATTTTTCAAATATGAAATACTTTGATATATCTATACCAAAATATTAATTACGAAATATTCCATTATTAATTGTGATCGTATAAAACGATATTTTTTTATAACATGAAAATTAAAAACAAATTGTTTATAATTCTTATACGTTATAAATAAATAATTAAAATAAATACTTTATATATAAATACTCGTCATTTTACAGTTCATTAAGTTTTTTTTTTACATTAAGTTCTAATGATAATCACGTCATGCTTGTCCAAGCTCATTACCACTTTCCTTCCTTCAATAATTTACAGAAGTTAAAATCGTCAATTTTCTTACGTACCTCTCTTTCATCGTAAATATCGTCAATTTGCATCGCGTGTTAACATTGCAGCCACAAATTACGTTATTGGTAACGACATCCAACTGTCGGGGCTTCCATTCGTCAACAGAATACATTCTTATCGGGCTCTCCTCCTTTCCTACACACAGCCATATCATCTAAATTATTTACATCCCCCTACGTGACTTATCGATCTGTCGGTTAAACGTTTCCTGCCGCTCTTTTGAACGACGCTGGCTGGAACGTGGCGTGCTGTTTACAGTTACCTTTCAATTTAACGTCTTTCTCGACGAGTGATGGAAGAATGGAGTATTATACCGATGATTAGTCTTAAACTTTTCTATTAGATTGTTTGTATTTCAGACACGTTAGTCATAAATGCACGTGTACGTATAAATGAAACGCTTTTATAATGCATTATTCAGCCATCGTACGTTGGCCTTCAACGTAGTATCAGTTGATGCCAATTTTGGAATGATTGAAATTAATCGTTGTATCACGATTTATCTTTAAAATTCTTCTAAATGAAAATTCATTCGCTTGATCTAATAATCCAATCAATATATTTCGTTTCTATTCTATTTCCCTAATGCTATTAGGAAATATGATAAGAATTCAAGAAGAAGTAACGTTTTAATGCGTGTAATTGTCACCCCTATCGTTAAAATGACATATCGCGAAACTAATGATTCCCAAGATGATAAATTTGAAGATAAACCATATACGTGAATATTTATGACCTCCATTGTCGAAAAGATATCGACCTAATATCATTAATATAACACGTTCGAGTAAATAATTTCTTGTCTAAATGATTATCGCGTTAAAGTAAGCGTAGTATGCCAAGGACGCCAAATTTTCAAAACACGATATATATTTCTGTTCATCGAATATCGAATATATATATATATATACCAGAAAATTCCAATATTTTAATCATTTGCAACTTCTTATATTTATATCTTAACTTTAAAACTCTCCCTTTGCTAAACTTTGAATGTCACAATTATCACAATCCTGTTTTAAAAGAAAGAAAACGCAGCAGGATCCAGGTAGAATGTCCCGGACGCGGAGTGATACGTCGTTCCCCCGTATATAATACTTCTAACAGGTCCGTGTACAGCGTCGGCAGACTTACGTTCACCTCGGCAACGAAACCGTAAATCGATAACAGCCGTCCTAGGCACCAGTTACATAATATCGAGCCGAGGCACGGGCACAGTATCCATTAATTAATTGGCATTATGCGCAAGATAGCGTACCGTCTCCCTTCATCTCGCTTGCCTCCTTTCTACGGCTTTTTCCCTTCCCCTCCGCGGCCATCCCCACCCCAGCCATGCCGACTCCCACGCGACCTCATCCTTTACCCCCACCGCTCGCCCCCACCACGGGCCTCTTTCACATCCCCCCACCACAACGTCCCACAACGTCTGTGCCCGCTCTCTCGCGCGCCGAACCACTCTCTCTTCTCCCTCCCTGACGTCCATTAGAATATTAATGCGAATTGATGCACACGTGTCATTACCGTAATGAGTTGGTTGGTGCTGTCCATGGGTGTACAAAGTGTCGTCTGAAAAGCAATCACGAAATTGCGGGTGTCTCTCCGTACCATTCCTCCTCGTCCCTTCCACCCACCCACCCCTTGTCCTCCGCCTCCCCCACCCCTCCTTCTCTTCTATTCTCTTACTCCGCCACTCCACTTCGCTTCTGCCCTCTCTCTCTCTCTCTCTCTCGCGCTCGCGCTCCGTCGTTTCTCTTTCCTCCAAGCTCGCTGTCTCGCTCGCTTGCTTGGTTGCTTGCTTGCTAGCTTCCCGGAGAATTTAAGTACCCGTGTCTGACTGAGCTACGTGTTTGCGACACACGGCGGCCCTGTTCAGATATCGGATGAAGAGAGAGGATACGTGTGTACGTATTCTGGATACCTGTGGATGGTCCTTTGCATTGAAGAATCGAGGGACTCGCTCGCGTTTGAATACTTTGCCTCGGTTGAGGAGGAGATAGGAGGGAGTCTTTGGCGGGGAATTACATGGTATGGAGTTAGGTTATAGCCGCTAGATCGATGGGATTGGAAATGGGATGGGTTTTAGGCGGTGTGAAAACGGGGATATTGGATTATTCCGGCCAATTTATTGTTTTAATCCGGACTGGCTGGTTTTTTTTTCGACCCGCGGAACAGACGGAAACGTGTTAGAATTTACGGCTTGTTTGTAAAATTCGGTTTTTACATTTTGAAAGGGACGTTGTATACGATAGTTGTTGACCGATGAAAAGTGTAGCTCGGAAGGGGGCCCAATGGAATCGTAACTCTCAATTACGCGTCTCGGTTTACTTTCCTGTTTAATTACAGACACGTGCTGCCTCCTTATTATTATATTTCGCATAGCGTGTAATTTCCACGCTACAATCGAACACCGCGTATACCGAATCTCATCCATGATAATTATATAGAATCAACTGGGGAAACGACCTGTTCCAAATAGACTTAAACGAATTCCAACCGTTATCTCTCATCGTTTCAACACTTCAAAATACACCCTCGAAAAAAAAAGAACTCGTGCATCCTGTTGACGTGCATCCTTATACGATCGCAGAAGGAACGTTCAGCGTGTCGTTGTGCACGCTGCAGATCACGTCCCATAAAAAAGATTTTCAGTGTACAAAGGGAAAGTATCTTGAATACTTGTAACGAAATGTTAATGTTTTTTTTATCTTTATTTTTACATTTATTTAATTCAATTTTAAAATATATAACAATATAACAGTGTACGTGGATAGAAAAGTTTCGCTTTATCCCTAGTTCTATTACAAAGTTGTATTTAAAAAACAAAAGGAATACAGAGAATACGAGTGTTAATTTCATTTCCTTAAAGTGATATTCCTTTGAGAAAATATTATTTCAAATATAATGCACTAGTCCCTTAGACAAGTTTCATAAAAAAAAAAAAAAAAAAAATAACTTTACGAGATACAGCAAAACTTTTTACATAAAAAAATATTTAATTCTTCTCTATTTCCTCGTTAAAAAAAAAAACTTTCTTTTCCAAGAAAGTTACATTCAAAACAAAAATATTGAAAAAACTTTGGGGGATTGATTTCATCCTTTCCCAAAGATACTTTCCCTTAACGAAAAAAGAAAGGAAATACTTTAATGCAAATAAAATTTGTAATTCATTACACGTTACACGCACGCAAATTCTCGAATTCGTCGAATTCTCTTCGTGACACGGTGTAAGAACGATTTTATGTCGTCATTATGGATGAATTTCTTTGCAAGACAATGTTCGAATATTTTCGCGAGCGCACCGTACGTGGAGATCGTTGGACGATCGAAAAATCGAAAATCGCGGCGACGTTCCAGCCGAGTCGTCCGATCACAGGGATCTCAGAGGCGAAACGAGCTGTAAAGCGATCGTTAGAGAGTACGGGCCGTGGTATATACGATCGTATCGGTAGCTAATGGACGTACAATTAACGTGCCGCGCATCTGCGATTGGATCTCCGTCAAACGGCGATAAATTAAGTTAATTAGCTCGTTACACGTATCACCCGGTGGCTCTGGCCACGGTTTGACGAATGTGACGCTCGTTAATCGCCCGATCCGGGACTCGTTCGCTCGGTTTCCTTCGACGCCGTTCGTTCCCGCCTTTCGTCGTTCTCAAGATTCTCGAGGACTTTTTCAACCATCCACCATGTTTCTCGCCACGTTGATCGACAAGACTCGTTGCTCAGGTCTTATTTTCGTGGTCTTATTTTCGATTTCGTTTGCCGAGTAATTTTATAACAAGTGAGAAATTGAGATAGAAGATGAGGGAGGGGGGGAGGGGAGGGTTTGTTTGAATTTTTTGCGTGGATTGGGATTAAGGAAAGGATGTAAGAATGATTCGAGATTATTCGAGATCAATAATTTGGAATATTTTAATATTCAATGAATCATAATTTGTACAAATTTATTCCTCTTGTAATAAAAATAAAAAATAATTGAATGGAGCAAAATACATTTTTGACAGTTTTTGTATATTATTACATGTATTGTATTTATAAATAAATTCTGTGTTATGTGATGTTAAGTGCTGTTGCAAAAATGAATAATTCATTACAGATTTTGGATTAAGTTTGGAATAAAAATATAGGTTTGAAGTCTTTTTGAAGTTTTTATTACTAAAGGAACAATAAATCAATCAATCGTGCGCTTTATCGTTTTACTGGCAACGAAATTAATTATTTCGAAATAAAGAATTATCAAGAAGTCGGAAACTTATCGATCAATTATTAAATTAACAAGTTCCTTTATCATTTATTCATTTAACAACAAATAATCGAGATAAAAAACTTATCAGTTCAATAATTGTTAATTATTATCAAGTAATAAATAAATAAATATATTTTTCATTTGTATTTTTTTCTTTAATATTAAATCAATAATTTTATAAGCAATTTTTCTTTAATTTCTTTAAAACTATTACAAATAAATATATATCCTTTTTTCATTGCAAACTTTTTAATTGATAATATGTCGAATTCAAATTTCAAAAAAAAAAACAAGAATTTCGTTCGCTTCCACCTAATATAAACACTTTATATTACCGGTGATGTCACCAGTAGATACGAGTTTATCTTATTGTTCACTTGTATTGTCATAAGATTATATCGTTGCAATGGAAATTTAATTCGAGTATGTTTTCACGTCTCCCAATATACAACGTGTTGATATAACGATAAGAACGATAATTTTGGAAAAATTGTGTTTCGAATCTCTCGAAAATTAATTGAATCAGAAGCGTCAATCAAAATTTCCATGTAAAACATTCCATTTTTCGATGGAATAATACGGAAAGGAAATAGGGAAACGGTATCAATTCTCAAGAGGGGGCTTGTCGTTTATTCAATTCCGATAAATTATAAAGCTTCATTACACTCATTGAATCCCGGTTCGCCAGGCGTCTCGATAATACCAAGCGTATTAATATCGAAGTTACAGACAGCAATAGCAGTGATCCATGCACGGGAAAACGCATACGACAGGCCGGGCATACCGCTGGTCGATCAATAAATGCTACCAGTACGTAGACCCTATTAATATTTCCTTTTATCCTTCCACACTGCTGTAATATGCATAATAATAATATGTTGGATACCAGCGATAATAATTAACCGCGTGACAAAGCGTTTACGCGTTTACAACGAACGTGTGCTCCAACATCATATCACCCCTCCCCCACCCCTTTTGATCCGACACGTGGCCCTCCAAAATGGAGATGGTGATGGAGGAAAGTGACCAAAGCCATCGATTGATTTTTCTTCTATAACTTTTTGAAATATTGTGAAAAACGTTCAAATTAATTTTTCATAAGGCTTTTTGATCTTCTTGTTTGAAAACCTGCCTTGCCAAAATTTGTGTAAAAAAATTTAAGAAATTACGATTTTTTGAATTTACAAAGAGGCGTGGAATATTTCAAATTATTTATCTCTTGCAAAAATATAAATGTTTCTTTTTTTATGAGAAAAATTTGATCTAGGAGATTAATAGAAAACGATTAAAGGATCATATTATTTATATTTACAAATTAGAAATAAGAAAAATGAATATTTAATTATTTATAAGTCAAGTATTTTGTCATTTTATGATAATATTCTGAAATGTTTATCCTGTTTGCTATATATGCAAGCATTTATTTAACAAAGTAAATCTAAGATATGACATAAGAAGAAAGTTTCTTTGATTTGTTATAAGATTGTATGTGATATACGTTTGATCATTTTTTCACACAAGGACTATAAGATAATTATCCAAGTAATATATTCAATGCGGTATTTAATTTCATAGCATTTTTCTTTGTTCAATCCGTTTCAAACATTATGAATATATCATGAAGAATAGACGCATATAGATTCAATTTTTTCAATAAAAAATAAAAAAAAGAATAATCAAAGTTTTCAGTCTCAATTTCATTTATTCAGATAAATGAAATACTTTAAGTAAAAATTTAATTTTTATTAAAAAACCACAATAACAAAAAATGATTTATGATAATAAGAAACTTTTGCCAATGAATATTGGATTTTTAAATGAAAATATTTTCCTGCCAAAAAAATGTAATGAATATAGGAACTTCACTGAATCATCAAAAATTCTTACTGTCTTAATACTCTTGTCTAATCTAAATCTAATCTAAAGTTCAAATACTTGTGAATCCAAACAATAATAAAAATCTTACTTTAATCCACATTTCATTAACCATTTCGATTCGAAGAAAATCATCGACAATAAGAGATACCCAAAATCGGTATTTAAACAAAAATTCTGCAAGAAACTCACAAGCATAAACGACATACGTGTACAAAAGAAAAGTTTAAATTATCTCGTTATTTAACACTTAAAATAATATACGATATTACTTATTATTATATCCTCTTCACTCGAGAAAAAAGAACACGCATGTATTTCGGCCAATGAAGAAAATACGAGGAACAGAAAGACTCATTGGAATATCACGTGTGCCTGGTTCGTATCACGCGCTTTCTCAACTCGAGAGCCCTTTTTTTTTTTTTTTTTTTCTTCTTCTTCTTCCTTTCCTCCTGTCCCCGTTGGCCGGTTGCTCGGTCGATTGTACCACCAGCCATAGGAGAAACGGAGCCCTTTTCATCCCCCTGCCCGCCCAACTTGGAAATTGTTCTCGACTCGATCCAGCCCAGGTTCTTGTCGGCACTCAAACTAATAAGCTCTCCGGATTAATTAAAATTTTGTCCGATGTTGCTGGCCAAACCGTGAGTTTTCCACGTATAAACAGGAAACGTAGGCCCTCTCTTGTTCCCTTCTCCTTCTTTTTCTTCTTCTTCTTCTCTCTTTTCTTCCCTTTCCTCTCTCTTCCTCTTCGTTTTTTTTTGTTTTAGTTTTTTTTTTAATTCGTCGATTCCAACTAATTACGAGGCGAACAGGTATACAAGGGGGGAAGGGGGGGGGGTCACGTAGCTCTCGTTGCGCCAGCGTGGTTGTATCACGAACTCGACGTTTCGATGGCTGCTTCTCGCGAGCCCCCCTCTCTCTCTCTCTCTCTCTCTCTTTCTCCTCTATGCTATGACGCAAACTTTCATTGCTTCTCTCTCTCTCTCTCTCTTTCTCTCTTCTCATTTGCTTTTTTTCTCCTCGTTTCCTTTTTCACGAATAATCCCCTCCTCTCTTTTGCGCGACTCGACTCTCTTTCTTTCTTTCTCTCTCTCTCTCTCTCTCTCTCTCTCTCTCTCTCTCTCTCTCTCTCGTTGTTAATTGCCATTCGAGCACTAATTACTCATTAACGACGAAGAGAATCGTAGGAATCGGGGGAGATTTACGGATACACGGGATAATTTCATAGGCGGGCACACATAGGGAAGCCGAGGTTGTCGGTGTATTCGTGGGTGTGTACGCGCGCGCGCTCACGAGAGAGCCCCGTTATCGAGGTGAAAGGATCTTTTATTTAGTAATAGAAGTTCGAAGTGGAATGGGTTTAAAGATAAACATCGTTACGTGCTCTCGTGGCTGTGGCAGATAATTATTAACCATTAAGCGGACCGGCGTAGAAGGTCGTACCCCATTTTCCAGATCCCGTGCTTTATGCTGTTCCTGAGATATATATCTTTAATATCATTCGAATCTATTCCTATTATGGTTCCTTTTTTCTTCTTCTTTTTTATATATCTGTGTTATTTTGTATGGACAGAATGAGAAGGATGAGTTTCAAGCGAGGAATAAGAAAGTTTTACGATAGTGATTCGATAAGCTGTGATTAGAAATCATCTTGGTGAAAGATGAGATGTTGGAAGTAGAGATGTTATTCTTCGAGAAAGAGAGAGGATAAGATAACGAGATATCTGAATTTTTCTTTTATTATTGTTTTGATTCGCCGTTTGAAGCTTTTGAATATCTGAAAGGGAAGTAGATTAGAGCGTGGAATGTAAGTTGCATAATTAGGGTGTAGAGCGATAGCAAATCAATTTACTGTGCATGATAGTTAATATGTATTCAATTTTTGCAAATATTAAAATTATATCATGTAGTGCGTCTATGCAATTTTTTATAGCAGATAAATTTTATCTTTTATGACTTTTATGAATTTTATCTTAAATGACCAATCAATCAATGAAAAATCAATCAATGAAATTTGATAAAATAAATTGAGATAGGGGGAATATTTTTCATAGGAATACATTTATAGCTTCTAATTTATTTGAAAAATTTGGGTGAAAACAATGCCGAATTGTTTCATTTAAATTGATCACTAAACTGGACTAGTTTGTGAACATAAAATATCACCCTCGTAAAATGAACAACGACATGCCATCCATTTGGCATTGTTTGTTTTATTGGAATCAAAAATCGACATAACTTTTCTACTAACTGCGAATAATCAATATATTTTTTCGTATTTTCTTTTGTTATTATTGATGGAAAAGAGAGAAATTTATAAAATTCTTTTAAACGAATTTAAGATACTTGGATGTTAAGAAATTTTTTTAAAATGTTGATCGTATATTTCTACAAAAATACAGTGAAAAGAATCTTTTATAACGTAGAAAATAAGTTGTTGAACTTTTTTATTCTTTGTTATATTATCTTTCTTAATTTAAATATCTTACCTAGTATTTTTCGATTTTTTATTTATTTATATATTTTACTTTTCGAATTCTTTTATTCTCACAATTTCGTTTTTTAAATTAAATCATTTCTGTAGAAATCTTTTAATCGTTAGATTCTTATCAAATCTAATTCATTGGAACAAGCTTCGAATTTTATTTCACACTTGATACCACTGAATTTATCCTTAATTAATTAATTCTCTCCGTGAATTTACGATATATGAGTTACGAGTCTTTCAAGTTTGATTTACTAACAATTCTTCGTAGCTATAAATCGAATAAATCTAAAAATAATCTAATTTATTTATCCTGACAAGGATAGCACAAAGAAGACAATTAAAACAACGCACAAAAGACATTTTAAGTAAGGAAGGCAATTTACATATATGTATATACGAGGATAACGTATAAAAAAAAACTGTTATCTCTTCTTCTTCGCAACCTGTACACAGCCATAAATTCTCGCGAGTGACGACAAATTGCCATGATTGACTCCACTTCCATCCAAACGGAGCGATGCGATCGTCATCGTGGGCTTCCCACCCCACAAAGACGTCCCCACGTCCCCCTCTCCAATTTTCCACGGACCCTCGAATAACACTTCAATTCAGGATAATATCGCAGCTGTCGTTGGTAATGCGTTATTATTTCCTGTTTCGTAAACGAACGCCGCAGGACGTTCAATTGCACCCTCGACGTGTGCACGCACGTCGGTTGGTTACCTTCCTCGTTCCTTCGACTTTCCTCCCCTCAATTTCCTCATCAACTTCCCTTTTCTTTTTCATATCTATTTTTCTCTTTATTTATAACTTAAAACTTTGAGACATTTAAATACAAGAAAAAGGAGAACAGCAATTTTTTCTATTAAAGACTCACACAAAAAGTATTATTTAATGGAAATCAAAACGCAATCATTTTTTTCTTTGTGAGATCTAAAATCGTTATTATTGATGATTATTCCTAATTATAAGATTTATAATGACTTGTGTATTGAAAATATAAAGTAGACGTAAAGCAATACTAATATATTTGAATTGTTGAATTGATTTTCTTTTAATCTTTTAAGCTATCATTAATATTGTTTTTACTTGTGAGATCTAAAATCATTTGATTATTATTGATGATTATTCCTAATTATAAGATTTATAATGATTTGTATATTGAAAATATAAAGTAGATTATTATATTTGAATCGTAGAATTGATTTTCTTTTAAGCTATCATTAATATTATTTTTTATTTGTGTCTTCAGATTCTTAGATATCTTAAAATAACCATATTTATTTAAATTTGATTACTATATTTTATCGATAATAGAAAAGTTTAACACATTTTTATCGAAATTAGTCTCTCCTGCCAGGAATATTTCAATCTTCGCCGATCTTGGAATTTCAAGAATGCGAAGAACAAAGTTGAAAACCTCAAAACGACGCAGAAGCAATTTTGCTCTTTGCAATTTCGATTTTGAGAATCGAATTAATCAACGACCTAGAAAATCCCTCTGCACAAATTTTCGTACGAACTCGTGTTTCCATATTTTGCCCTTTCCTGTTCAAAACACATTTTGACTGAGCTCCCTCTCTCTCTCTCTCTCTCTCTCTCCCTCGAAATTCGATCACTGTACACCGCTTCGCGACGTCCTCGCATACTTATTCGCGCGCAAATCGTAAGCTGAGAACCGACAAATGTTGTAAGCCGGCACGAGGCGATCCAGGAGCAACGTCATGCCGGATTGCATCTGCTGAAAAGAGTTTTATTATTCCCGCGTACGGGCAGATGCGTGGCGGAGGGGAAAGGGCGAATGGGAGAGAGAGAGAGAGAGAGAGAGAGAGAGAGAGAGAGAGAGAGAGAGAGAGAGAGAGAGAGAGAGAGAGAGAG
>NW_025220693.1:0-378 GCF_014066325.1 Apis laboriosa | reverse complement strand
ATTCTGATTAAAATTGTCAACTTTTTATTAGAAGAATATAATATGTAAAGAGATAGCATTAAAAATTATTCATAAAAATCAGTTTTTCAAAGTTTCATGCTAAAATTTTTCACTTTTTATTAGGAGAATATGATATATAAAAAATTGGCATTAAAAATTTTTCGTAGAAGTAATTTCTATCTAATTTCTTGCTAATATTTTCAACTTTTTATTAGGATATATGTAAAGAAGTAATATTAATAATTTTAATTAATTAATTTTCATTTAATTTTTCGTTAGAATCAATTTCATTAAGTATCTTGCTAAAATTTTACACTTTTTATTAGGAGAATATAATATGTAAAGAGATGGCATTAAAAATTTTTCGTAAAAATCAAT
>NW_025220692.1:0-793 GCF_014066325.1 Apis laboriosa | reverse complement strand
GCCTGATTCTGGTGAACTCATTAGAGAGAGAGAGAGAGATTTTTTTGCCACGGATCACGTTCATGGATAAGATAAGAAGATCTGGATTGTAACAGGTAATTCGTAAGCGGAATTGGGTGCAAAATTATTATATGATCCGTAAATATATGTTAATAGATTATGGAATTATTATCCCTTGAATGAATTTTCGTTAACGCGATGAATTATTTTTGTAATAAACTAGAATAAAGAATTATATATTTCGATACAGATGTATTATTATTAATTCTTTTACATTCAAAATTTAAATACAACAAATTAATGGAAAAGTACGAGATACGAGCAATGTTAATGTTAAACGATTTGTATTTATGAAAAATCTTATGAAAAAATAACAAATAAGTTGTCATGAAATATCGTCATTATTGATAATGATTAATAATATGGATAAATATTCACGTTCTTTGAAATGGATAATAATGTAACGATATTATTGTACGGTAAATTTGAAAATAATTTTGCAAATATATAATAATTGTTTAACGCTTGACGAATAAATTTTTCTATCTATTATTATTATTATCTGTATCAATGATATCGTTACGTGCGTCGACAATCACAATATAGAAGTTTATAACCGATATAAACGATGTAAACTACGGCACAAGAAAATAATAACATCGGTCGACATTGATATCGATTAAATCGTAGTTGGTTTTCGAACGCGGAACAGAACGGACGTGTTTGTCTCTGCTCCTCGCAAGAAGGTAATATTGTTCAATAAATTAATAGATTTTGTTTAAATAATAATAAA
>NW_025220691.1:0-377 GCF_014066325.1 Apis laboriosa | reverse complement strand
AGTGTTTTTTCGTGGATTATAATTTAAACGCATTAATAGTTTTTTATTTATTTTTCTTTTTGTTTAAATTATTCGTTTTCGTACAGAGTAGAATCAGTGCTCCTTTCAAGAGCATAATGTGATCATCCATCACGCGAAGAGGTAATTATCTTTTTATATTTTTTATTAATATAAATTTTTATGCTTCTTCACTTAAATAATTAATATATATCTATTATGTTTTGAATTAAAATATTTAATTTTTTTTACAGTTTTCATCCTCCTACTTGTCAGCTTCTCGACGACTTCTTATGGGTTACTACAGCATCCATGGCAGATCCTTCGCATCGAATGGTGAGTCGCATGCATTTTGATTCCTCCAGTTACTCAATCATGTC
>NW_025220690.1:0-309 GCF_014066325.1 Apis laboriosa | reverse complement strand
TTTTTTTTTTTTTTGTTTTTGTTTTCAATTTGAACGGATCGATATTGGATCGATGGAAAGTTAACGATTGGCGAGGACTCGGGGAGAGAATCGAACCTTTGGCGGGAAGTTTGAACGAAGGGATAATTCTCAAGATATTGAAAATGATTCAGTGTCTTTGATCGTATCCTTTGAAAGTGAATCAACTATAAATTTCATCAGATGAAATCAGATGTGTCTCCTTGTAAATTAAGATTTTCGAAAAATATTCGAGTGAAATAGGATACGATTTGAGTTATCGTTAATCGAGTTAGAAGACAATTGCGAGAT
>NW_025220689.1:0-552 GCF_014066325.1 Apis laboriosa | reverse complement strand
ACTCAGTCTTCATTGGTTACGCTGGCACTAGTGGTTCATACGCTATGGTCGTCTAAAGAAGACGAATTTTCAGAATATTTAAAATAGTGCCTTCTTAAAACGGCTGTATCTCCGAAGATACTGCAGATACACGGGACTGCCGGTGCGCGTTGCAAGCGGGAAAGATTGCTCTTTACACAGAGTTTTGACTGGATAGGCTAGCGCAAGGGGTTCATATGCTATGGTCCTCTAAAGAAGACGAATTTTCAGAATATTTAAAACAGTGCCTTCTTAAAACGGCTGTATCTCCGAAGATACTGGAGATACAGCGGACGTCCGGTGCGCGTTGAAAGCGGGAAAGAATGCTCTTTACACTGAGTCTTCACTGGTTACGCTGGCACAAGCGGTTCATACGCTATGGTCGTCTAAAGAAGACGAATTTTCAGAATATTTAAAACAGTGCCTTCTTAAAACGGCTGTATCTCCGAAGATACTGGAGATACAGGGGACTTCCGGTGCGCGTTTCAAGCGGGAAAGGTTAGTCTTTACACTCAGTCTTCATTGGTTACGCTG
>NW_025220688.1:0-1615 GCF_014066325.1 Apis laboriosa | reverse complement strand
ATATTTACTAAATTTAATAACTAAATTTAAAACAGAATGACTTTGAATATTGCACAATATGCTTATGTAAAGATATTACTTATTCAAAGAACCACCTACTATTGAAAGATTGTATAATCGTTTATACAATCTTTATGAATTTTGAGTGAACGAATGGCGATTTACTTTAACTGTTTTGCGGCTGATTAACGATTGATTGTAATGCTGTTCTGATTTTATCTATATTCTGATGTGTATCGTTGTTGAATTTTATTTGATCTGAATTCTATATTATTCTAACTGATCTGATTTAAAGACTGTTGCGGATCTTGGTCTTTTTTTTTCATTATTTTTCGTGAAAATGCAAACTAAGAGGAGATTAGAGAAACAATAATTGCGTTGAAGGTTTCGAAGGGTGTGGATCCTCTTGGAATTACATTGCAACGCATAGAAATCAAGATCTTTGCGCTCGCTTCCGCAATGATCCGCTGCAAGACACTAAGAGCGCAAGTGTGACTTGTGAAATATAAGTCATTGCTTATATCTCTGTTTAAATTAAGAATCTAGAAAACATTAGGAAATTGCACTTATTCGTAAATTATTAGACTATTGAAAATATTCGAACTGTTAAAAATAAAATCCAGGCTATCTGGCCGTTTCAGAAGTCTTGGGTTTATTCTTAATATTTATTAAGACTTAATATTTAAAATTTTAGTATTTTTACATATATTAATTAATATTTACATAATATAATATTTCAACATCAGCAAAAAGAAAAATTATTTAGTTTAATTTTTTCTCTAATAAATAATAACAAATAGTAAATAACAATAAATAACGATACATTTATATATACATTTATATATAATAATTATGAAAATTTCAAGTTAATTTGATATTAAGTTCGTTAAATGATTTCAAAAAATTTTGTACATAATGATTTATTCAAATTCCAAATATATGTACATTACAAAATATGATATAAATTTTCTAGAAGCAAACAAAATTGAAATTTAATTATAATTTGTTTCTTAGATCTCAATATTATTGAATTTTATTGAGGAACTCTGAAATATTTATTCAAATGACAAACAATGTAAAAGAATGAAAAAATTATATTTCAGAAGAATATAATAAAATATAATATATATATTTACTATGAATTATATTTGCATTTTGTGTTTTTTGTTTTATATAATTATATAAGAAAGTATAAATAAATAATGGTTTTCATTATTAAAAAATAAGTGTATTTTTATTTTCGTCGTAAGATATTAATATTTGATAATTTTCGAAAATTAAGACAACAATACATTATTGAGAAATTATTAATAATTTAAGTATTTTTTTCAGAATATTATCAAAGAGAAAAAAAATCTAATCGAAATTTGTTACAAAGTATTTTCAAAACTTTTTTCAAGAAGCATCAACAAAATTAAACAAATCTATATTGAGCAAACAAATCGCATTTTTTTTTTCTATCAACTATAATCTTTAAGTTTGAAAATTTTTTTATGTTTTCTTTCTTTCCACATTATCTCGTATTATGTATACGTTGCTGATTTTATGCTTTCTTATTGTATATATTATATATTATATAATTATATTTATATATAATTTATATATATTTATATAT
>NW_025220687.1:0-439 GCF_014066325.1 Apis laboriosa | reverse complement strand
ATGTTATATTTGTAAATTATAATTATGAATAATGTAAAATAAAAAAATATAAGAACGAAAAAATATAATTGATCTTAAAATTAGTAGAAATAGAATCTTAGAATCTTAGAATTCACAGTTATTCATTTCGAAACGAAATACCCTGAAGATCGGAACGATTCATTAAGGATTACTGTATATATTTGCCGAATATTTGTTAAAAATTATAGAATTTTCATATTTCAATTTAGAAATACAAATTTTTTTCATTTCTTTATAGACCATAACAAAAATGTATAAGATTATCTGAAGGAATAATATTGAAACAATGAATGGCTGTAAGTAATCCTGACACAAATTAAATAGAAATTTGTGGATACGAAAAGTTATTCTGTTAATTAATTTGAAAAACTAAAGTCCACGAGAAAGTTAAAGTATAATAAAATTATACAAACGAAAT
>NW_025220686.1:0-341 GCF_014066325.1 Apis laboriosa | reverse complement strand
AAGTTAAAAAAAAATCTAAATCAACAAAAAAGAATTTAAAATAATTGTTGATTGAATTGGAAAAAATAAAAGCATAACAAAAAAATTTAATATAACAAAAATAATCAAATCCAAGAAAGATGCAATATATAAGAAAAAAATTTTAAATTATAATATATAAATAATGAATAAAACATAAAAGAAGAATATAATATAGAAGTCAACTATTATAAAATAAGAAGGATTGAAATATTGGAGAAGAATTTAATTTTAAAGTTAAAAATCTAAGAAACTAAAACATCAAAAAAGAATTGAGCATAAGTGTTAATTTAATAAAAAAGAAAAAAACATAAAAAAGAAAT
>NW_025220685.1:0-1256 GCF_014066325.1 Apis laboriosa | reverse complement strand
GCGACTTTTTTAGGGGGATAATATCCGGTTATACATCGGGCGTTGATTCCCCGACACCGGCATCCCGAAGGAAACTTTTATCAGGGAAATAATTTCTCGGCAAAGTTCTCGGTATAAAGTTGGCCGGAATGGCGCCACGCCGTGTAACTGTCGCCCGGCGAACGCTTCGTTTCCTCCGCCACTCTTTCCGGCTGAAAGATAAAACTTTTCTACCCACAAGCGCCGCGCGTGTAAAACTGGCCCGTGGAATTCCGTATGCGTTATCGCGCCATCCTATCGACGCGCATTCCGCCGTGTCGTCGATCGGAATCGCGTTCCATCCGGCCCGCGAACGGGCTTCGCACCCCCTCGGGAGGAGCGTGTTTTTCGCGGGATAGGAACGTTAATGGACAGATACTTTGGTCAGACTTGGGATGGCTGAGAACCGATCCTTTCCCTGTTTAAAGGGGATAGAAATCGGTTTATGGGTTTATTTTTGGATCATTGAAAAAAGTTTTTAAAAAAGGTGTTAAGCGAAGATGATTATTTAAGAATATCGTAGAAATTCGTGTGTGGTGTCGATTGTTAAAAATGTGCAGTGTATTGAAAATATTGGTTGGTTGATATTTGGGTGGAAAAAGCAGTATAAAAGAAAGAGAAAGAAAACTTGTGAAAACTTGTGGGGTAACATCATATTCATAAAAGTCGATATAATCTTTTATCTTTCCAAACTTTCATATAGTTGTAGTAGCGTAATCTGCTGACGATGTGTACATCGGAACGAGGTTATTTGGTACCTCGACCGTGTAACTTGTATGCAAACACACCTGCATATTCCAGACGATAGGTGATTGGATAAGAAGCTTCGGTATCCAGATTATGGATACGATATACAACTTCAGCTTCAGGAAGATAGTGGATCTATCTTAGCTTCCCACATTAGGATAAGGAAATGAACTGTCTTAACGAAGCTAAAATTCTTGGTTCAGCTCTAGAGCTGAGTGAGCTCTATATTTGAATAATTTCTTTACTAAATTCTCTCTCTTCTTTCTTCTTTTTTTTTTTTTTTTTGATATCTAATTTAATTAATTAGTTGTCGATTCGATTTCTCATTTTGTCCTGATGATTTTTTAAATCATGTTAAATGAAATAAGAATTTGAATATTTGTTTCGATCATTTTAAAATGGTGTTTTAATTTACAAACACGTAATTTTCGAATTATAATTTATAAACGATTAATAGTCAATTTGATTCAAAAATTAAATTTTATAGATTA
>NW_025220684.1:0-1672 GCF_014066325.1 Apis laboriosa | reverse complement strand
AGTCTCCTTTCTTTTATCTTTCTAATGTCTCAAAGAAAAATATTAGGCTCTTTTCTCTTTCTCTTTAAACTTCTCTATCCTCTGAGATTTTCTCCCCCTCCTTTATTTTAAAGTTTCTCTGTATTTTTCCATAAAAATAGAAGGATAGTTCCCTTCCAGGTGAACGAACAATTTGTCAATGCGTCTATCAAGGAAGATTTCACGCAATCTGGTTGAATTCAAGGAGCGAGAGAGAGAGAGAGTTCTCTTACAAAAGTTTTCCAATTAAATTTTCAGCGTGGCACAGAGCAACGTGCACCCCTCCTCCCCATTTGCGAAAAAACGAAGATAATATCGATCCGTTTGAATCGCGGATAAAACTCGGACATCACGGATGATAGATGATCATCCGTTTATTTCGCCAATTTTTCTCGGCTTATTAGAACACTTCCGTGAATCGGTTAATATCGAATTTTATCCTTTACCGGTCTCCATTAATACACCACGGAATTTTCACGTTCTTTGAACGCGTTATTCGACGATGCACTGCGAATATTGCTCGTCCAAAATGGCTCTGATTGATTCAAGGGTGAAATTGAAAATCGATTTATCGTTTAAGGGTTAATTTACGGCAGCACATGCTTGTATAGGAACGACCTATAGCCGGCGTCGACCCATTTATTGACTCGTACTACTCGCACACTTAACCAACGACACACCGATATTATTTCTACCATTAAATAATTATTCCTGAATTAATTCACGATACACGATCGGTATCTCTTTACTCTTGTCTAAATTTTATTTTTTCTTTCTTTCTTTCTTTCTTGTTTTCCTCTGTAATTTTTCGTCCCCGTTATTTCGATTCAAAAGAGAGAAAAAGAACAAAATGAAAAAGATTCTATAATTTCGAGAACACATCACGAATCCGAAATTAATTATCCTCTAACGGAGGATGGTTCTCGTGCCTCCGAGTCATCATCGCACGCTCGAGGAATCAAATCCTGTTTATCCAGAATCCGAATCTGAATCCGTGATCAGTAGGACGAAAGAAGCGGCGAGGAAAGGGACGAAGAAAGAGAAGGACAACGAATGGAAGTGGAAGGATTCCATTCGGGATTCGATTGTTACGCGATGCAGAGAATATCGATTCGATGTCGGCTGTTGAGACGATTTTTTGGACGGCAGAAAGAAAGCGGGGAAAACTCTATTCCATGGGGTATGACGTGATCGACGTAGACAGCTCGAGGGAGGGAGGCCATTGTTCGGATCCGTCGTTACGCGGCGTACTTTCGAAACTCGACTCTTTCAACTCGTCGACTCTCACACGTTCACAGTCTCAACGGTAACACGGGATAAGAAGTCGGAGCTGAGATTTTCCGGCACCGAGTGTTGGGAAAAGTCCAAAAGAATGCAACACGAATGCAACGCGATCCTTCTCTGGATGAAACTATATTTTTTAGATCGATAAACGAACCAATTTTTGATTCTCGTCTCGTTAATTTCACTTCGTTTTAATGTGATTTTTACGTCAAAGAAGTACATCGTTTACGTTCTTTTGCAGTGGATACAGTTTGATGCGTTTAAATGATGCAATAATGGTGCAAGCATGGTGCAGTAATGCGGTTTGGTAAACACAATACTATTCGATACAAGGGACACTTTTTTTTTTTTACGTGGTGCAATCTGGATT
>NW_025220683.1:0-210 GCF_014066325.1 Apis laboriosa | reverse complement strand
TTAATATTTCCAAAAAGAGGCGTGGTAAATCAGGTAAAACTTTTCGGACACTCGCTATGGTATATTTCACCATCGATTATTAAAAACAATCGAGATATTCGAAATAATAGAAATACAATGCTTGAAATCTTAAAAAATAAAAAAAAATGATAAAAAACGCACTAAAAATCGCAGCATTAACGATAAAGGATGATTGTGCAAAAAGTAGAT
>NW_025220682.1:0-508 GCF_014066325.1 Apis laboriosa | reverse complement strand
GGTCCACAAAAAATTATAGATTTAAGTAAAAAGTATTTTGAGTCAGTATTCCTTAAGGATCGTATTAAATTACAATTAGGATATTTTTAAGTTTAAGTTTAAGTAAGTTTAAGGATTCGTGAAATTTTTCTAATAAATATAAGTTTTAGAATATAAGTAAAATATAAGTAGAATGTAAGTAATAGATGCTTGTAGAACTGCTGCTGTAGAAATATTGCTTAAAGTAGAATCTATTTGTGCATGCTTAGTAGTAGTAGTAGTAGTAGTAGTAGTAGTAATTTTGGTATTAAAAATGGTGGTATTATGGTGGTGGTTAATAAAATAAATATAACTCTGTGTGAAAAATTTCTTTTTTTGTTCTTGTTTTAAACTTCGCAGTTATCAATATTTTATACGTAGGTTATTTTCATGAAAATATAAAATATTGATATACGTACGAAGTAATGTATATCATGTGTGTTTGAATGTGTTTGTATATGTCTTTTCACATAGAGTTATATATAATTAT
>NW_025220681.1:0-509 GCF_014066325.1 Apis laboriosa | reverse complement strand
TTCTATCCCATTGATTATGCTCAAAGGAAAAAAGAGCGAGAGATCGATGCCGACAGAAAACAACGAGTCTCGAGCAATTCTTTCAAGTATTTTTTTCTAGTTTGTGCGATAGTTAATTTAATTAACACTAGAGAATAAATAAGAAGAAAAGGTCATAACGTTTAATGAGATTGCTACTGGTATAATACTGGACGAGACTGAATTATTGTTTCGTTCCATCCTTCTTTTTTTTTTCTTTTTTGAGCTCTCTTGAGGTTGCAGAAATTAAGATTTTAACCTGCTTGTTTGAACTTTATACAAGAGAACTGGAGCGGGAAATAAGTTTAACCTTCTTCTCGTTTCCACGCTGGTTGCATGGTCACATATTTAAAATTTTAAAATTTATTTCTCATCGGAAGTTGAGGATAAAAGAATTTACGAATTTTAATTTTTATAATATATCGTAAAATTAAAGGATCAAATTGAGAAAAAAAGATTAAATAAACTTGAATGAAATTTTCTTCCCATTT
>NW_025220680.1:0-527 GCF_014066325.1 Apis laboriosa | reverse complement strand
TGCTCTTTACACTCAATCTTCACTGATTACGGTAGCACAGGCGGTTCATACGCTATGGTCGTATAAAAAAGACGAAATTTCAGAATATTTGAAAGAGTGCCTCATTAAAACGGCTGTATCTCCGAAAATGCTGGAGATACATGGGACTTCCTGTGCGCATTGCAAGCGGGAAAGATTGCTCTTTACACTCAATCTTCACATGTTACGGTGGCACAGGCGGTTCATACGCTATAGTCGTATAAAGAAGACGAAATTTCAGAATATTTAAAACAGTGCCTCATTAAAACGGCTGTATCACCGAAAATGCTGGTGGTACATGAGACTTCTTGTGCGCGTTCCAAGCGGGAGAGATTGCTCTTTGCACTCATTCTTCACTGGTTACGTTAGGACAAGCGGTTCATACGCTATGGTCGTATAAAGAAGTCGAAATTTCAGAATATTTAAAAGAGTGCCTCATTAAAACGGCTGTATCTCCGATAATGCTGGAGATACATGGGACTTCCTGTGCGCCTTACAAGCGGCAAAGA
>NW_025220679.1:0-203 GCF_014066325.1 Apis laboriosa | reverse complement strand
GACTGACGATGGCTAGTGACCATTGCGTAAAAAATATTAAAATTATGTATCTCAATTTTAATTATGAATATTCATATTAAACATAATTCGTATTAAAATATATGCTATTTTAAAGATTGAATATTATTAGAATAATATTCTAGTGAAATAAAGTATCATCAATTATTTGGTCAATGTAAGATATTAAGCATACATTATTATTT
>NW_025220678.1:0-240 GCF_014066325.1 Apis laboriosa | reverse complement strand
GAATAGGATTCAAAGGTGTCTCTTGAAAAATAGAAATTGCAATATTTAAAACAATCGAAATAACAATCCTTTTTCTTTTACATATTTCTGTTGAATTATAATAATAGAAACGATCGAGAAAAGAGATAGAGAAGCGAAAAAGAACTTTCGGAATATTCAAAATGGAATTCTCTCCGAATACCTTTTCATTTCGTTCGTTTTTCGTTCCATTTTCCACGAAATTAAAGCAACGTTGCCTTA
>NW_025220677.1:0-2102 GCF_014066325.1 Apis laboriosa | reverse complement strand
ATTATAATCGAGACTATTATCGAAATACAAAAAGTATTCAATTATATCGAATAATCGAATATTATATCGAATCTAAATTATATTGCGATTTTATTGTATGTATATACTAGTATTTTCTGTTCAATTTCTATGTAATAATAATTCATTGTTCATATTCTTGCGGAGAATTACATTGATTTATCTTGCGTTATCGTCTTTTAATTGTCTATTCTTATTTATATAAAAATTCAAAAAATTTTTTACATGTGCCATATTCTTTTAAGAGATTGCTGTCTCTATTGTATATTTATCTATAAGAAATCTATTTTCCAATAAATATATTTTATTACACCATAAGTTTTTTTCACCATAAGTTCTTATGATTATTCGTAGAATGCGATGGGAATATTATTTTGGATATTGAAATTCCCAAAATTAAGTGATATAACATTTCGATTTGTATTTAAGCCTATTCTTTCTCGTAACGCTCTCATTACATAAGATTTTATATTATCTAGATTTAATTATTATTTTTAATTTATCTCAAAATCAAAAGAAACAAGAATGTTTGTTAGCAATTAAATCGGTTAATGTTTTATTTGTAATGTTTTATTTCGTAAATGTTTTATCATTTATTGCGATAATTTTATTATTAATATTTCTAATCTCGATAAGATTAAATAAGATTAAAAGTTTTTTTTTTTCTTTGTCGTATTTTCTTTGTAGTTTCAAGAATTAAATTCTATTTGAACAGTATTTATTAGTCGTTTTCTATGAAACAAACTGAAACGTAAACTTTAATATATAATTATATAAATATATAAAATCTTTATAATATATAAAAATTTCTAATTTTCATATAACTTCTACTGTGACTTTATCTTTTAATTTTATTTTAAGAAATACGTAATAGATTTGAGAATCAAGATTATTAACTCTCATAAAACTTCTTATAGTTTCATTGATAATTTTTTATCGAATTTTTCGATCATCAATAGTGTGATCTTTAATGGAGTTTCATTATTTGTGTTATTTCTTTAAATTATATTTGTAGCTATTTCTTATAATTTGAACTGATCAATTTTGATGAAAATATTCTTTTTTTATTTCCTTTTATTATTTCTTTTTTTATGTTATATGTATTAAAATTAATTCGTTTTAGTTTAATAGATTTTTTCTTGCACAGTATATTAAATAGGTATTTAATTAATCTTTAATTAAATAATTAATTCCTAATCCAAAATAATAATATCAAAATTTAAATAGCTATCAAAAATAAATTTTGAAAATCTAGAAATTAATTTATGTTTGGATAAAAAATAAAAAATATATATCTTCACCATTTCTTGAAATCCTAAGATAATAAAATTCTGATTATAATAATTTTAACAGAAATTGTATCTTTATCTTTTTTCGTTACAATAACAAAGCTATATTCATTGTTGGATACTTATTTTAGAGTTTCCTTATCTTAGTCTATGATTCTTGGAATTCGAACGATTGTCTTTTCGAAAACTAAAAATCTGGTAATGCTTTATTAAAATGCTATATTTAAAATTCACAGTGGTCCAGCTCTTTTTGCTATCTTAATAGTAGTCATTCCTCTGTTCAGTTTCATTTTTTTTTATTTTTTATATAATATTTGCTTTTACATATTATTTAATTATGGAATTCTGTATAAATTCATCTTCTTTTACATAACTTTTATATCTTTTCTTTTCTTGTGTTTTTCATTTCTTTTATATTTTTTTTATACCATCAATATATGCATTTCATTTTTTGTATTCCAAATGATATATTACATGCTAAATATAATAAATATTTAATTTACACGTATAATAATGATGTACCAAAGAAATTAGGTTCGTTACAAATTTTGATATTCATAAAATCTAAATTATTTATTTCTATTCATATGAACATTTCAGATATAACATGAAAATGGTTATGGAATAATTTCATATACGACATCGTGATTATTGTTTTTACTTTCTTGCATGATTCATGCCATAAGTCAGAATCTCTTTTTTTTGTATTTTTGTTTGTAATTTTATATATAAATATTTTTATATTTATATTTTATTTATTTATATTTTTATATAAATAAATATTTCTACATATAT
>NW_025220676.1:0-221 GCF_014066325.1 Apis laboriosa | reverse complement strand
ACAGAAGATTTCGTAAAATTTATTTTTCACCGATATTAACGACAACCGATACGATTAAAAGGATTAAAGGTTGAAAGAAAGAGGAATTTAACTTTAACCCTTAATTTATCGATTATTGATTATAGGCTTTCGTAAAATTTATTTTTCACCGATATTGACGATACGATTAAAAGGATTAAAGATTGAAAGAAAAGAGGAATTTAACTTTAATCCTTAATTTA
>NW_025220675.1:0-1204 GCF_014066325.1 Apis laboriosa | reverse complement strand
AATTTTATTTTACAATTTCTTCTTGTCAAAATTTTTTATTTCTCTACAAAGAATTATTTTTCAAATATTTTTTTTTGTATAATTGTAAATTTCCTATTTATATTTTATTTTTTATATAATTCTATTATTATATTTTGTTATATTATTGGTTTATATTGAATTATATTATTCGTTTTTATTAAATGTTAAAATTTATGTAATATATATTTATATATTTTAATTTTTTTTTCTTAAATTGTTCGCATCCAATATATTGTAGTGAGGGATGAAAACTTGTTAAGTGCGTATATACATGTGTCGAATGCTCTTTTGACTATATATTTATATATGTATAAGCTCATGTTTGTGATTGTTAATATATTTTCTCTTATTTATCATATATATTAATTGAAATCTATTATAGCTTTTCTATTATTATAATGTGTGTAGTCAGCATTGTTTAACAAAGCATTTAAAATGAAGATAAGGTTTTTAGAAAAGGATTCTTCAGTATATTGTATTTTATATATCATCATGAATCTTAAATCATTATGTAATTGATTTTTTTATGAGTCAATACACTGAACATAATATTCTTAGATATTTTCATTTTATTTTAAAAATAAAATTCTTCTTCAAATCAAAAAGTTGAAGTTTTAGAAAATCTTATTATAACAAAAATTATAAAAATATAATCCAAAGAAATATTTAGATTAATGAAAATAATATTTCAAATATCTTTTATAAAATAAAAATGTATGGAAACTTGAATGAGAATATAGAAATAAGAAAATGAATTTGTATTTGCTGAATTAGTAATTGCTGAAAGCATTCGATTATGTATCATTGTGTTCGTAGTAATTTAATTTCAACTTAATATGTTTCAATAATATCTAATATTATCTAATATGATGGCTGTTGATATGAAATGTCTGCTTAAGATGCTTAATTGTTAGTTGATTCTATCCTTTCAGTATTCGTTCACTCATTTCGTCTCGTTGAAATATCATTAATTAGCTTTTATTTTTTGGAAAAACATAAAGAACATATTAATGATCATGTTCATTTCTTCCATATTTATTTGTAAATGTTGAAAAAAATAAGATTATGCTATCGTAAGATTTACGATATCAAAGCCTTCTTCCGTAAAAGCGTTATAATATAAATATTATATAAGCATTGTAATATAAATTTGAAAATAGAAAATTTATTAATTATTTTTACT
>NW_025220674.1:0-1666 GCF_014066325.1 Apis laboriosa | reverse complement strand
CGGAAGCATCGCGTGCATCTCTGCCCACCCCTCTCGATCGATAATCCGATGTATGCGGAGGAGGCTTTCGCTCACCAACTTTCCCTATGAATTTCCTGCCGAGGCAAAAGTTCGCGCCTACGCGTCTTTGGAAACACTTCTTCTTCTTCTTCTTCTTCTTCTTCTTCCTTCTTTTTTATGCTCGAATGCTTTTTTATGCTTGCTTACATGTTCGAACATCGTGCGCTCGTGATCTATGCCGTGGCGTGTTTTTATTTTAATAATCCTGGATCGAGAAGTATTAAGAGGAATCGATCGATTTTTTGACTGTTTTGACAGAAATGATTGGACATTTGAAATGATAAGAAATCGAAACGCGTTTGAAGGAAAGCGAACAATTTTTCATTCATTGAAAAAATTACGATGAAATGTGACCGTAAAAAAATTATTATTAAATAAAATTGATCGAATCAATTGCCTCGCTTCTCGATCCGCGGGAATATTAAATTTGAATTGAATTCACACTTTTCGCATAAATATCGAAGCATTTGAAAACATTGAAAAACTCGTTTCCTTTGTCGACTACCTATTAATTCACGTTTAATCTACATTGGTGTTATCGTGAAACATTGGTGTAAGCGAGCAATGGAAAAAAGAAAAAACGAATCCACGTCGAGAGTATATTTTTCTCACATTTCGAATATCGTTTTTTCCAAGTGGCGGTTCTGCAATTCGTTTCCGGTATACGCGATAATAAAGTTTCTTCGGATCGGATTAAACGAGGCCGAGAGCGATGTATAATTTGATCCAGACGTTTTGCACTTTTCCTTCGAGGAAAGAAAGGGGAAGAGCCGTCTTGTTTCTCATCACGAGCTTTCGCCGACGATGACGACACGACAGTTGAGCAGTTATTATCGTCTTGTATAACTTATAACCACCATCGAAGAGAGGGAGAAAACTTTAAGGCGGGATCATTAGGACGGTTTAATGAAATCACGGAGATCCTTCTCTCAATGTAATTCCTTTCTACTTTTTCCTTCGTTCGTTCGGTTTTATCTCGAAGGATCTTGAGAATCGCGTTTTCTCGTTTATGTTGTATCGCTCGTGGTTGGTAATTTATCATTGTACGAACGAATCGATCGTCTCGATCCTTTTCCCANTTTCTCGTCGAGCAAGGGGGAGAGAGGGAATTTTCTCAAAAAATTCGCGAAAGAAGGATCTATAAGGATCTGAATAAAGTGCACGTACAGAGAAATACTTTTTTTTCTCGTAGAATTTTCATCCGAGTTTTTTTTTTATTATCTCGTCTTGTACGAATTTTATATATGCGCGTGTTTTTTTTTTTTTATTAAATCGGACGAGTTAGGAATATTTCGTGATACGATGGCGAAACGCGTCGAAATGTGCATGCACCGTTGTAAACACGGAATAACCATCGGGGAAAATGTAGATTTAATCACACAGTGGATGGTTATTGCTTGTGCGCACAACTGCAATAATTTTTTCGTTTGAAAGAAAAAAGAAAGAAAGAAAGGGAAAAAACGAAACGTTTTTCGATCGGAGAAAGTTTTCCAAAGATATTCGATATTCATTTCCATCGCGGTTTTCGAGGGAAAACGTGCGAAATGAGAGATTAAAAGCGAGAGAACATCGTGGTAAACGGCCCGAGATCGAATAACCGAATTCG
>NW_025220673.1:0-226 GCF_014066325.1 Apis laboriosa | reverse complement strand
CAAACAAAATTTCATTCTTCAAACTTATATATCAANCAAGAAACACGATTCAAACATTCTCAAACACCTTCGAACAGAATCACACGAAAAATTTTCTTAGAAAAACTACTTCATTCGATAAAAAAAACTCCCATCAACTCCAAACAAAATTCCATTCTTCAAACTTATATATCAAGAAACACGATTCAAACATTCTCAAACACCTTCGAACAGAATCACACGAAAA
>NW_025220672.1:0-224 GCF_014066325.1 Apis laboriosa | reverse complement strand
CTAGCGTAACCAATGAAGATTCGGTGTAAAGTGCAATCTTTCCCGCTTGCAACGCGTACCGGAAGTACCATGTATCACCAGCATTTTCGAAGATGCAGCCGTTTTAATGAGGCACTGTTTTAAATATTCTGAAATTTCGTCTTCTTTATACGACCATAACGTATGAACAGCTTGTGCTAGCGTAACCAATGCAGATTCAGTGTAAAGTGCAATCTTTCCCGCTT
>NW_025220671.1:0-215 GCF_014066325.1 Apis laboriosa | reverse complement strand
TGAAATCAGAAATAAAAATGGCGGATTGATGTGATACCGAAAATTGTGATGTGGCGAAAGAGATAATTTATCGGATGAAATTTAAAAGGTTTAGAAATTGAAATCAGAAATAAAGATGGCGAATTGATGTGGCAAAAGAGATGTATCGGATAATTTATCGTTGAAATTTAGAAAGCTTAAAAAATGAAATCAGAAATAAAGATGGCGGATTGATG
>NW_025220670.1:0-308 GCF_014066325.1 Apis laboriosa | reverse complement strand
CCTAATATAAGAATAATAGTAAATGTTATCACTACAAAATTACACGTTCGTGTTAAAATTTTAAACATAATATTATATCGAAATAATTTTTCTATATTCTTCTTTTTCTGTATAATAAGTATTCAAATTTATTGTAATATTCTTATAAGCAATATTTTTTCAGAAATAAATATAATCGTCACGTAATTTATCATAAAACTCGATTAAACTCTATTAAAATTAGGGAAACTTTAAATCGCTATAACTTCGAAGATAATTACTTTTTGTAAATGGATAAAAGACCATTAGAAGCGCTGAACCTTGCACTT
>NW_025220669.1:0-2806 GCF_014066325.1 Apis laboriosa | reverse complement strand
CTTCTGTTCTCTTATAAACACATCAATATATTGATTTATTTATCGATTATCGATTTATTGACTTATTTATTTATACATTTTTATTATTTACTTAATTTATATATATGAAAAAATAAAAATGCATTTCATTCATTTTCCTTATTTTCTTCATTCCTCTATTTATTTATTAATTTAATTAATTATGCTTTCATCTAACCTATTGATTTATTTGTACACTTTTTTCTATGTATTTTCCTTCCTTCTATGTATCTTATGTATGTAATCAATTTATTAATTAAATCATTTTTTCATATTAAAATATTCATTTATTGATTGTTTTTGTCCATATTGATTTTATCATTATTTATTTATTTATTATATATTTGATTTTTTTTTCTTTTCGATTTATTTCAGTTTTCTACAGATTTTCTTTTTTTTGCATTTATTAATTCTTTATTTATAATATATTTATTAATTCTTTATTTATTTCATATATTACTTATTTTTTTTTCATTTATTACCTGATTTTACTCATTTATTTATTTCGTAAAATTTTTAATTATTCATTTGTGTGTTAATGAACTTGTTCATTATTTATTTCTCATTCTTATTCATTTGTATATTCATTGTATATATTCATGTATTCTTATTTTATATTATTAATATTTAATATTATTTAATTATTCATTTTTTCATTTATGTATTATATATTATGTATTATAATTTGATTGTTTTTCTATTCATGTATTTATTTATTTGTGTGGTGACTTTCTCCATTTTTTTTAATTATGTATGTATGAATTTTTTTATTTACTTAACTAATTCTTTTTTTATTGTAAAATTTATTAAATCTTATAATCATTCATTTAGCCATTCATTTGTCTATTGTTTTACTTATACTTTTTTTCAATGTATTTCCTTCTTTATGTATTTAGTTATTACTTTATTTAATTTTTTATTTATTTTCTCAAATATTTGCTTATTTTGATAAATTACATTCTTATAAACTTTATTCCCTTTTTTTAAATGAATAAATGAATTAAGAGACAAATAAATAACTGATAAAATAAATAAATGGACAAATATTAAAGAATAAGGATAAAAATTTTAAAATGGAAAAATTATTCAATAAATTATTCAATATATATAGTAAGTGATAAATTTATGAAGGAACAAAAGTAGATTATAAAAAAATAATATAATATAATATAAATATAAAAAAATTTATAAAAAAATTAACAAATGAAACAATAGATAATTAATTAATATCAAATTATAATTAAATATTAATTAATTAATATTATAAGATAATAAAATCAATAAATGGGCAAAAAGAATAAAAAAATGAAGATTTTAATGCAGAAAAATTATTCAATGAATAAATATTGATGTATTTATAAATGTATTATGATGTATTTATAAAGGTTTGAAGATGAATGAATATTTATAAAAAGTGAACAAATGAATCAATAGAAACAGCAAAAAATGACAAGATCAATAAATGGACAAAAGGAATACATAAATGAAGATTTTTATGTAGAAAATTTACTCAACAAATAAATTGATAAATTGATGTGGCACCAGAAAAATGTATATACAAAGGTGAACAAATGAATCAATAAAAAACAAAAAATGGTAAGATCATTGAAGAACAAGAATAATAAATAAATGAAGATTTTTTTGTGGAAAAATTATTCAAAATATAAAATATAAATATATATTGATGTATTTATAAGGGAATAGAAATAGATTGTTTATAAAAAGGTGAACAAATGAATCAATAGAAACAGCAAAAAATGGCAAGATCAATAAATGGACAAAAAGAATACATAAATGAAGATTTTTAGGTAGAAAAGTAATTCAATAAATATATATTGATGTATTTATGAAGGAACAGAAGTAGAATGATTATAAAAAGATGAACAAATGAATCAATAGAAAAAGCAAAAAATGAGATAATAATTGAACAAAAATAATAAATAATGAAGATTTTAATGTGGAAAAGTGATTTGATTAATAAATTGATAAATTGCTAAGGGAACAGCAATAGAATGTCCATAAAAGAGTGAGCAAATGAATCAATAGACAAATCAAAAAAATTATGAAAGCAATAAATGAATAAAAATAATAAATAAATGAAGATTTTTATGTGGAAAATTTATTCAGCAAATAAATTGATAAATTGATGTAGCAGCAGAAGAATGTTTATAAAAAGTTGAATAAGTGAATCAATAGACAAAGCAATAAATAGTAAAAACAATAAATGGAAAAAAGCAATAAAAAAATGAAGAATTTTTATGTGAAAAAATTATTCAATAAATAAATATTGATAATAAATAAATAAATATTGATATATTTATGAGGGAACAGAAGTAGAATGTTTATAAAAAGGGGAATAAATGAATCAATAGAAAAAACAAAAAATAGTATGATCATTGAAGGACAAAAATAATAAATAAATGAAGATTTTTTTGTGGAAAATTTATTCAATAAATATATATTGATATATTTATAAGGGAACAGAAGTAGAATGATTATAAAAAGGTAAACAAATGAATCAATAGAAGAACAAAAAATGGCAAAATCAATAAATGGACAAAAGGAATATATAAATGAAGATTTTTATGTAGAAAATTTACTCAACAAATAAATTGATAAATTGATGTGGCACCAGAAAAATGTATATACAAAGGTGAACAAATGAATCAATAAAAAAAACAAAAAATGGTAAGATCATTGAAGAACAGGAATAATAAATAAATGAAGATTTTTTTGTGAAAAAATTATTCAATAAATATATATTGATGTGTTTATAAGAGAACAGAAG
>NW_025220668.1:0-231 GCF_014066325.1 Apis laboriosa | reverse complement strand
CTTTTAAAAATGTAAAAATATCATTTACGCACTTTATCCTGTCAAAAAAATATTTTTATGTAATTATGAAAAAATAAAAATTTGCAAATTATCTGGTAAAATTCATATCTTAAAAAGGATTGAGAAACACTGAGTATACACTGATATAGTATATATACAAGGTGTCCTTTAAGAAGAAATACTTCAAAAATTAGATATTTAAAAAAAGTGAGTAGAAAAAAATGTTGTTTG
>NW_025220667.1:0-238 GCF_014066325.1 Apis laboriosa | reverse complement strand
TCGATCATTCGGTGGAAAAAAAGTGGACAAAAAGTGGTTCGAAACGTTTATTTATTCAGGACACGGAATATAATTTTCTTAACAAAAGGATAGACNAAGAAGTTAAACACGGAAATTTTTTTCTTCGCGAGAAGAAAGACGGCAAAATCGATTCGAGCGCGAAGGAATCGATCCGGACGATAGAAGAAGAGGAGACGGCACTATTCATATATTCTCGTTAATTTACGATGGGAAATAT
>NW_025220666.1:0-655 GCF_014066325.1 Apis laboriosa | reverse complement strand
CTTTTCTTTCTTTCTTTCTTTCTTTTTTTTTCTTGTTTTACACACGCACGTGAAAAAAAAAGTATCTTTTCTCTTATCTAGAAATAAAAACGCAGAAATATACGCGCGTTTAATACGATTTTTACAATTTTTCTTCATCTCCTCTCTTATTATATAAACGAGAACGAGAAGAACGAGAAAGTTGTTCCCTTCGCGACGAATAAATTTGCTAATCTCATAGCTCGAACCATTACATATCTCGATAATACAGAGGATCCGATGGATCGATCGACAGCCCGACAAAGTTACGTGATCCCCCCCGTGCGATGATGAGCCGTGACTCGAATATTTATTCCAGCCGTTGTAGATCGTATAGAGATCGTTATTCCACTCGAACAGACATCATACGCGTATAGGTAACAACGCGATTGTGTAACAAAAGCAAAGCCATTCGTTCGAAGTTATACGAAGCGTTGGCTAACGTCACAAACCGCTCAAGGATTCTTTTTTATCGCGCTCGATATGTATCTTCTCTCGTACGATTCCGCAGCTTCTCTGCACGACGATTCCGCGACGATTATTCGAGAATCGTCCGCTTTCCCTCCTCCTCCCCCTTTTTGTCCCGTTGCATTTTTCATCCGTACGCGAAATTACATTCTCTCTCTCTCTCTCTCTC
>NW_025220665.1:0-205 GCF_014066325.1 Apis laboriosa | reverse complement strand
TGAATGTCAAAACAATTATCTGAAACTGAATCGAGAGAACATCCGATGAAATTAAACAGTTTAATCTTTACGAGAATTCGAGCTTGAATCCATATTTCGAGCTATCCTCGAAAATAATACGGTCTTCTATTATATAATAATAGAAAATAGTTGATCGTTCGAAATGTTCGTTTATTTTTTTTTTTTTCAATCAAATAAATTTTTC
>NW_025220664.1:209-364 GCF_014066325.1 Apis laboriosa | reverse complement strand
TTCGCGTGCCACCTCCTCTAGAATTATATTCCTCTAATCAAAAGTCGAAATTTTAGCAAGAACCGTCGAGCCTTAGAATTTCTCGAAAAATTTCGCGTGCCACCTCCTCTAGAATTTTATTCTCCTAATCAAAAGTCGAAATTTTAGCCAGAATC
>NW_025220664.1:0-166 GCF_014066325.1 Apis laboriosa | reverse complement strand
TCGAGCCTTAGAAAGCCTCGAAAAACTTCGCGTGCCACCTCTTCTAGAATTATATTCTCCTAATAAAAAGTCGAAATTTTAGCCAGAATCGTCGATCCTTAGAATGCCTCGATATATTTCGCGCGCCACCTCCTTTAGAATTATATTCTCCTAATCAAAAGTCGAA
>NW_025220663.1:0-1092 GCF_014066325.1 Apis laboriosa | reverse complement strand
GATGATAATGATAATAATGATAATAATGATAATAATGATAATAATAATAATAATGATAATAATGATAATGATAATGATAATGATAATAATAATAATAATAATAATAATAATAATAATAATAATAATAATAAGCTTTCATGGTGAAATTTTTTTCAATAAATTTAACATTTTTTTCTTACATGATATAATAAAATTTATTTGCTATATAAATATAGATCATTCAAAATTTTATTAAAAATTTATAATAAAAATGAAAAATAAAAAAAGACAGATTTACAGATATTATTATATCATAAAAGAAAAGATCAACAATATTTATATAATCTATATACAAATTATTTATTATTTGAAGAATTCAATATTCTTATAAAATAGTTTTTTAAATATTCTTTAAGATTCATTTTTTTCTTTTAAAATAATCTATATTTGTTAATTAGCAATTGTGTACAATAATTATAAAATTGAGTACAATATAATAATAAATAATAAGATATATATAATCTTTGATAATGATTAAATCCACATTATTTTATGATATTAGATTAAATAAATAATAATTTTAACAATAAATAGATTATAATAGCCCAATATGTATTTTCTAAAATTTCCAGATTTTCTCTGTATTTTCTCTATACCATATAGTGTGAAATGATAAAAAAAAAAAACATTTTCTTAACATTTGAAAAATGTTAAATATTTATAAACAATTAAATTATTTTAATAATAATAATGAATAATAATAATGAATTTTAAAGAATGTTATATATATAAAAATAACAAAACAATGACTAAACAAATATTAAAAAGTGTTAGAATAATATTTTAAAAAAATTATTAATTGACAGAAATTAGTATTCTGTAATAGAAGAACCATTTTGTTAATGACTAACTGTGATAATATAATCACATATTATATATGGTAATTTATGCAAACCGATAACTTCTGAAAATTTCATTAATTTATTACTTTTTATTATATTGAATTGATTTCATATAAAAAACAACAAATATTATTACATAACATAAAATATAACATAATCATAAAAAAAGAAAAAAAAGAATTTTATATATATAAAAAAAAATTAACTTTAT
>NW_025220662.1:0-1946 GCF_014066325.1 Apis laboriosa | reverse complement strand
ACATGGAAGCGATATTACTAAGTCGTAAAATCGGTCAGGCGTTAGGAATTTATGTTTTAAGATAGAACATGTAACTTGAGACGTTTTAGGGGAGATAAGGAACTCTGAGCTCTCCTTTAAATCCATATACATACATACATACATATATATATAGTTATGACTATAGACTGAATATGTATATACGTACATATTTTCTGCAGTATATATTATAATGGCTTCATCAATCGATGTTATCGCTTAATGTTTTCGATCTCACTATTATTTTTTTGTTTTTGATGTATATAATGATGAAAGCATAGTTCAACTGATTTTTAATGAAGAATATTAAAAATGTCTTTCGCTCCTATCTGATAAAATAATAATAATAATAATATATAATTGTATTGAATACAAAAAGATTTTTCACATAAAAATATACGTACTTGATGTTTCAGAAAAAGTTTCATGGATCAGTGAATTGAAGTATTATTGCAGCTTTAATTAGTAAGTATTTTTCTTTTTTCTGGAAAAAAATATAACATGTTCGTAAAATTTATTTGCTGTTCAAATAAATATATTTTTAAAGGAGATAGGGATAAAAATTGAATATCAGACATATAAATTTTATCTCGAATTACGAAGTTTTAGCGAAAATTACGATCCTGTTATATTTTATCCATTCATAAAATATAGGAAATTAAAAAGATAATTTGATTTAGAATAAAAGTTTATGATGAATTCATAGTTCAACCGATTTTTAATGAGGTATATTAAAAATGTCTTTCGCTCCTATCTGAATTTTTTTTTTAATCTCAAATATATTGTCTAAACATTATACTTTTATTTTATCTTTTCTTTTTTTTTTTTTTCAGGAAGCTAAGCACTGGATTTAAAACTATAATAATAGTTGAAGGGTGCTGGTACAAGTAAGCATTTTTAATTTACGATTATATGTGATTAAATTTATTTTTTAAAAAAAATTTTCTCGTTATTAAAAATTTTATTTTTGAAATATGCTATTAATTACTAGTCAATATTGAATTTTCAAAATCAATGATGTATTTCTGTAAATATGTTTGATTTTTCATGATATGTATACATAATGAATTTCGTCACTACCGCTGAGAAATAAAATAATATTTCAAAATTATGATATTATTTATATCAGTAAAAAACAATATTGTTACTTTTTTGCAGGAAAAACTGAATATTTTAAGTACGAAAAATTAAATATAAATCTCCAATGATAGGTAAATAACTATTTCATTTTAAAAGATCAAGCATTACTGATAAAAAAATATTTAAATTATTTTATTACAATGATGTAAAACATTTGCAATGATTCAATGATTACATTCCATTAGCTCTATCTGAAAGTTAAATTTCTCTTTCTATTCACAAAATAGAAAAATATAACTGGTAAACAATGCATTTTTATATTCCAGGTTATAAAGAAGAATTTTACCATATGAAATGTGTAATATTTGCAAAATATATTTTATTAATATAATATAATTTACAATGTTGTAATTTCTAATAAATAAAATTTAACACAATTTAATTGCTACCTTCATTTTTACCCATTTTTATACTCCTTTTATATCAATAAAATAAAATCTCGTTGCATTAAAATTTAGAAAATATTATATCGTGTATAGATATCATGTTCCTAAGAAGAATTTGAAAGCGAAGCCGCAAACACGAATAAATTGCATCGAGATTATTAATTGGACAAAAACATACCATGTTCCAATTTGCTTTGTATTCGATGCGCAATATTTAAATATACGATAAATCTAAGTAAGATTACAATGTTTTTTACATTCTCTTCAATAATTATAAAAATATCGATACATATATTTAAGTTAACAAAAAATTAACATATGTTTATAAATTCATAAAATACGATTTTACTATGAAAAACATCGAATTAAATATACGAATAATTATTATCACTAATCTGATTG
>NW_025220661.1:0-1573 GCF_014066325.1 Apis laboriosa | reverse complement strand
ATTTTATATAAAATCTTTTTATTCAAAATCATTTGAAATATCTATAAAAGATTTCGATTTGAATTAAAAAGAAATTTAATTAATCATTTTAAAGGATTAAGAAAAAATATATAACGATATTGCATAAGCAAGCATTTGAATATGAGCAATGTTTTCGAAAAATATTCAATAAAAATTAAATAAATGTTCTCAAATAAAATCTTTTCCAGGAAAACATAGAAAAGTTATCAGACATCCAAACATTAATCGGTCAATTGTACGAAACATTTCATGTTCGAGAACACCATATCAATATGGAGAAGCATGTATTAACTGAGCTGGAGGCTGTCAGATTAGAACTAGAACCTCTTGAGCAGGTAAATATCATCCCCAATAAGAAAATTTTACTTTCTGTTAAACTTTATATATCTACATTCTTAACAAATTACAATTTATAAGTTACGTGGTGAATTTAACTTTTACTAATTTTTTATTGTTTAATTATTTTTCTGTTTAAATTTAATTTTTTAAAAAATCTTTTTTTATGATATTTAGATCATATTTTTAATTAAAATAATTAATATATAATTAATACAACAATATTATATTTTTAATATAATTTATATTTTGCTTTTATTTTTGTAATTAAAAAAAGATTTTTCAATTAGAATAATTGTCTCTATAATTAAATTTAATAATAATTAATTTAAACAAATAATTTTATCTCACTTAAATGAAATTTCTTTATTTTAATAATATTCCATTATACGATTAAAGATAAAAAGTAACTAAATAAATAATTTATTTAATTAGTTAAGAATAGTTAAAAATATCGAAAAGTCGTAAAAACTTGAGTACAATTTTATAATCTAAAAATAATAGAAAGTTGAGAACTCAGACGTCGAGCTATAATTGGTCGAGTATAATTAACCCGAAATAATTTCTGCGTATAATTTTCTCAGCGGTAAAACAGAATGCTTCCGATTAAATCCGTTTTCGTTAACAAGCAAATATAAATCAATCGCAATTCGTGACAATGAATGTGAAACAGGAATGATATCATTTGAATTAGAGTTTAAGGAATATTATTAGCATTTCAACGATTTGGAATGCGGCACGTGTGCACAATTATTCGATTAAATGCGTACCAACTTCTTTCATCGTTTTCTCTTCATAACGATGAATTAACTCATTCTCTACAAGTTTCAATTTTAATTATTTATATATATGCATTTTCACAATCGCCTAATTAAAATGTTATTCTTTTTTTTTCCATTATTTTTTTTCGATTATTATTTCTTTGAAATGTACGAATATCATAACTAGAGATCTTATAATTTGTACATTAATGATATCTAAATTTACAATAATCTAAATAAATTTTTATTATTTAGATAAATATAATTTATTATTTAGATAAATAGATAAATAGATCATAATGAAAATTTGTAACTATTACAATCATATTGATATTTTAACTGAAAGTATTAAAAATCTTATATGTAAATTTATAAGATATTAAATGATTTTGTTGATTAAAATTTCTCCGAATATAATAAATTTCTTACAATATAATAAATCATATTTCTTTTAG
>NW_025220660.1:0-365 GCF_014066325.1 Apis laboriosa | reverse complement strand
ATTTGGATAAAATTCATCATTAATTAAGTTTAAATTAGTACATTTAAAACTTAAAATTTAAACTGCAAACACGGCATTTTCCCTATCGATCTTCCAATTTCTAACATGTACAAATCATTTTATGAGATGCAATTGGGAAAAAATCAAGTATCTATATTAGAAAATAAGATATTTAAACAGATCGATTTCTATTATATCGGGATGTTCTTAAAAACAAATATTTACAAGTATCGATATATGATACATGATATGAAAATATTCGTAAAAATTAACAGTTGCTTATTGTTTATGGTTTTATTGGAATATAAAATGTCTTTCTAATCGGAATCCAATAACAATATTATCAAAAAATGTCAAATCATTAT
>NW_025220658.1:0-252 GCF_014066325.1 Apis laboriosa | reverse complement strand
TGCTGGTGGACCTCGTGGGGATAGGACGGATAGAGCTACAACTGGTGAGTGACTACGTATTATTTATAATTAATATATTATTATAATTTATAAATTATTATTAATTTTGTTTAATTATATATTTGTTTAAACGTATATTAGGTATTATTAAAAAATGCTCAATATACGTTTAATTAAGTAGTTTTTTGTATTCGTTTTTATTGTTACGTACATAGTTTATTTATTGATAATTATAATAATTTATAAATTATA
>NW_025220657.1:0-337 GCF_014066325.1 Apis laboriosa | reverse complement strand
TTTCCCTTTCCCTGTTCCTTTCCCTATATTTTATTATAATAAAAATTTTATTTAAATAAGGTACCTTATTTAATTTATATGTAAGTGGGATAGTACCTTTAGATTTTTGTTAGGTAAGGATTAGAAAAGAATTTTTAGGTAGGGATGGTATTTTAATTTATTTCCAATTGTTATTATATTTTATGAAATTTTATTAATTCTTATTTGTTTCAATGATCATTGTGAAATCAACGTGGAATCAATCATCAATTGAAAGAAATTCATATTTCATATTCCTATCCTTTTTCCTTCCCTCCTTTTCTGTACATATATTTAGATTCACATGAAGGTAGACTCC
>NW_025220656.1:0-618 GCF_014066325.1 Apis laboriosa | reverse complement strand
ATCTTATGGTAATCTTAAGAACCGAACGCATGGTCTGAATCTGGAGTTGCTGGTTGGACCAAAACAGGCCTGGAGTGCAAAGGGTTAGCCCTTTGTACTCCAACGGTGACTCTTCGTCACCATTTATTAATCTTATCTTATGAGTAATTATCTTANAATTTTAAGAGGCCACCGAACGCACGATCTGAATCTGGAATTGCTAGGAATTGCTTCGATTGAGCGAAACAGGAGTGCAAAGAGTGATTCTTCGTCATCACTTGGATCGATGCGGTAATTGGCGACAATATTTATTTATATTTGATTTTTTTAGAATTCATAAATAGGTTCCTAAGCTCTTTAATCTTATGAGGTGTAATTTTATCTTATGAGTAATTATCTTATAGTAATCTTAAGAGGCCACCGAACGCACGATCTGAATCTGGAATTGCTAGTTCGATGGAGCGAAACAGTAGTGCAAAGGGTAATTTGAATGGCGACAATATTTATTTACGTTTGATTTTTTTAAAATATCGCTTCTTAAAAAATAAAAATAATAGATAGTGAATGTGAAAACAATAGTTCAAGCAGAGGACACGGAAAATTCCAACTGGATGACAGAGAATCGGAAAATATATCGCG
>NW_025220655.1:71940-114054 GCF_014066325.1 Apis laboriosa | reverse complement strand
ATATATATTTATTTATATATTTTTTTATTATATATATGATTTTTAAATTCGATGATCTTGGATGAGTCACCAAAAAATTATCATACAATACAATAGACCTACGATATCAAACGACGAATTAATTTGGATTGAATTTGAAAACTTCATAATCAATAAACGAATCGTAACTTCTAATTGAAAAATTTAGTCTATATAAAATATTTTGGAGATACAACCAAATCAAATCAAATTTTTGATATGCACGGAATAATCGCATTGTTTACTTTCTACTATCGATTTTAATATCGAAACAAAAATCACAAAATAAACAATCTTATTTTATTGTTAAAATATTCGATTCATTTGCTGCTATATCATATTTATTTATATAATTGTAATTCTAGTATAAATTCTTTAATAAATTCTTCTATATTTTTTGCAATTACTAAATCATTATATTTATCATTATGTTTATCAATATATTTTTCATGAATTTTCATGAATAAAAGCAAATAAGTATAACAATATATAGCGAATAATATATCAAACGATTGAAAGATAATTATAAGAAAATAAGAAATAAGATATATTAATGTGATTAAGTAATTAATTATCATTCATCAAAAAAATGATATAAATATAAATATAATAATAAAGAATTTAATATAAAATTATATATATACATAATAAATTCTATATATTGTAAAATTTTTTGTTCAAAACTTTTATTTTTTTTTTACATTTAATTTCATTTAAGATAAATCTTTCTCAATTGTAACTTTTTTTTAAATCATACTCCCTTGTGTTTTGATTTTAGGTTTATTAATAATTGAAATCTATCTCATTACGTCTTAATAATTGGAATTTATATTAAGTTATTTTATATTAATTTATAATTAATTGAGCTTTTATTAATTAACATTATATATCATATATCATATACCATATAAAATAATATCACATAAAAAAACAAAATACATAAAAGTATTTTTAGTAGAATAAAATATATTTACAATTTTTATAGTTTTATATTTTTAAATATTCATTAACAATAATAGAAATAATTGATTAACGTAAAAAAAGTTATCATAAGAATGAAAAAAGAGATGCATCTTAAAAAAAATAAATTATTTGATGAAATTATTAAATGATATTCAAAACAACATTTTTGAAAATTAATCTTTTTCAATTTAAGAGAAATGTCTGTAATAAACTAATAAATCTGTTTTACATGAATAATCGTGTACAAATTAATGTAATATAAAATATCAAAAATTCATTGAAAAAAATAACAGAAAATTATATTTAATTATGTTCTTGATTTGATTTAATTAATTAGATTATAAACACACCTGAAGAAATAAAATATGTATTTTTTTCTCCTATCAATTATTTTATTTCCTTAAACCATTTGTATTGCAAAGATGAAAAATTGGGTAAACAAACAAATATAAAATTGATTTATTTTTTAATTTTCAAGTAAAATATTACTGTGTATGACCAATGAAGAAATATATTAATAATTGGAATACTAATAATAGTTAAAATAATAGTTTCGTTATCTCTATGCCATTCTGTTAATTGTATTTTTATTTTTAAATGACATAATTTTGTTTTATATGACATGATATATTAAAATCATTCTTATATTTTATTTTTTTAATTCATATTTTTGAATTATATAGAATTTTGTATTTATTCATAATATGCATATATATAAAATTTTAACTTGCTATTTATATTTCAAAATATTATTTTAAAATTAAAACAATAATTTAAAGTTTATGAATATTATAAGCTTCTTCGAATTGAAAATGGCACTATTAACAAATATCAAATGATTATGTGTTTATAAAAGTAAATTGGATTCAAAAGAGTCAACAATCACATGGTCATCATCAATAATATTTGTAATAATTTATAGAATATGTCAAAAACGCATTTCTTTATGTTCGAATAGCAAAAGCGACAATGAAATGGTAAAACTTTCGTATAAATATATTACAGGAAATCCAAAATATAATAAAAAATGAAAGTTTTGTAACAGTTTATGTAATTTATATTTTTTAATATAATTTTATATAATTTTTTATAATTTAATTATTTGTTTAGAAAAATAACTACTCTAAAAGATTATATATTCATATATTTCATTATTAAAATATTTTATAACTTTAATATCATATTAATAAAAAATATATATAATTTATAATTTTTATTATAACTTAATTGAATTATAAGCATTTTTTATTATTTTTTATATAGAATATTTTTATAAGAGAAAGAAACTTATATTGCCAAAACAAAAGATAGCAAACAATTTCAACAAAATATGCTAGAATACATAAACTCTGTCATATTTATAGGTATATAACATAATATAGATATTTCATATTAAATTTTTTATTTACTTTTTTAAAAAATCTTAATTAACTTAATCAATTAATATCATTATTATTTATTAAAGATGTAATTGGTTCTACGAAATAGAAATAGATTATTATATATTATATATAATTAAAATTTATTAATTTTTTCTGAAGAATTGCAGAATTTCTAGTTGTACAATTTAATATTAAAAATTAATATTGAAAATATTTATTATGATGTGCTAAAAATATCATTGGAATGAAGAGATGCAATTGAAACTAATCAATAAACATATCCTCAAAAATTAAAAGAGGAATAAATTGATTTTTTAATAATATAATTATTTTTAATAATAAATTGAAATTTCACTATACGATTATTGTTATCAATATCTGAATATAAAATTGATTCAAATCTATTATCTAAAAGAAGCATTATTTCTTGATCAAACATTTATTGATCAAAATACAAGAAGTTGCTAATATAGATAATAATTTATATTGATAAAATTATAATTTATTGAAGTTATCTAAAGCATACAGGAAAAATACATTGAAATAAAATTACGTTAAATAATAATATAATAAGTATAATATAATATAATAAACTATAAGATATAATAATCATTGTTAAGCCAGTACATCTATTCAACAATAAACATTAATACTATTATAACGATTACTAATTTGAATTAATCTTGAAATAATATGAAAATAAATTATTAGTTAAATATGTCAATACATCCATTGTGAACATCAAATACAATATGTAACTATTATACATATGTTTGTATATTTATATTTATATTATGTATATCATATTTTATGTATTATATATATATATTATAACTTATATATTAAAATAATATTATAAGTATTAAAGTAATATATATAATTATAATTATTAAAGAAATTGTTTTATAATATTTCAGGTCAATTTCCAGCTTTTATTGGAATACAAAAAAATATTAATCCAATAATCCGTGTTGATTCTTATTAATTTTTAATATATTTATTTTTAAAAGTTAGCTTTAGTATATTTCAAAGTATATTTCAAAAAATTATTTTAATTGAATTTTTGAGTCAATTATTTAATAATTATTTAGTTTGAAGTAAATATTATTTAATTGTATTAATTAAGTGATTTATTTGTATTTAATATTTTTCATTTTTTAAGAATTTAATTTTTATAATTTTAATAGTTCTTCAATAAATAGGTTTTCTTTTTTTAATTTTTGATTATAATGAAAGAAGCATATATAATAATATTATAATAATTTTTTTTCTCATTTTGTTTTTCATTATAGGTGGAAAAGTATAACCTATAAAAAAAAACTACAGATATAGAATAACTTTTGGAGAAATATAAAAATTTATCAAATATCAATTTATTATATTTGAATATTTAATATTATATTTATATTTTTGAATTTTTCAAAAAATGTAAATGAAGTAATTTTTTTTTTATGCAGATCATATAAAATAATAAGCATTGACAATTTTGAATTTTATATTTAAATTTTTTTAATATATAAAATGCATTTCTTAATGCATAAAAATTTTTATGCAGATTTTAGACTATGTTCTTACAGAAAAGACATATAATTTATGTATTAGGATGTCCCATAAGTTTCCTTTGCATCATGCATTAACTGGCTATTTTTATATGAACATGTAGATTTATCTATTAGCCGTTTATGGTTTTAATTTCAGTCCCAGATCTCTTTTAAAGTAAATTTCGTTGGTTCGACACAACGAAATTAAAACTTAAAACTTTCTTTTAAAACTTTTTTCTTCACCGTTCAAATTAGATCACTAGAATAAACATTTGCAGCATGTTATGCTTCATTGGATTTTGTATTAAAATGTGCATCGAAAGCGCATTTCATTTAAGAATAATAGACTTTCACTGTCGCGAAACCTGAACTTTAGTCGAAGAAAGTTCTTTTGTTTGTAGTCTACTATGAGTTCCTTTCTCAAAATGAAATTATTCTATCAATTCTGCAAAATATTGCAATTAGCTTGATAAATTGGAAGCCACCGTAGCAAAAAATGGCCAGAATTGGCGATGAGGCGTGGTTTTTCATCACGACAATGCATGTTGCATTGGCTGTAAGAGAAAAGTTACAGTTTAATCGGAACGTTCTACTGTATCTTCTCAGATTGCTATCCGATGATTATTTTTTCCCTATTTTATTATTTGTTGACTATTGTTGTCGTTAAAAAATTCTCTTCATGATAAATGATTATATTCACAATCCATAAGTGAAATAAAAACGCACTTCGAGCAATATATTGCAAATAACTCCTAACAATTTTGGAAAAAAGGAATAATGAAGCTTCCTGATGAAAGAAGATGATAGAACAAAGCAGAAGTTTCACATAAAACACAATAAATCAACTATAAACAACATATATCGTGTATTCATTTCATATCAAAAAAAAGGAAGAAACTTATTGGACATGCTAATATAATAATTTTAATAAAAAATATTATAATATTTCTTTTTTTCCTTTCTTTTTCTTTATTATATTAAGTAAGAACAGAAAATAGAAAAGTACAATAAACATATCTAAAAGTAAAATATAAGTTTGTATAAATAATAAAATTTATTTTATTATCTACTTATAATTGAAGTTTCAATTATTTTTTGATAGTTCTTATTTTATACATATTTGATATTGAAAAAATTTAAAAAATATATATATATATATATATAATTTTCATCATTAATAATTTTTTTTTAAATAAAATAAAATATATCGAATTAATTAATATATTTATTTAATGAATAATTATATGTTAACATTGAATATACTTATTCTTAACATTCTGAAAAATAAAAGATATATATATTCATACAGGGTATTAATAAAAATGTGGGACATCTTTGGAGGATGGATTCTATACATCAAAACGATGAAAAAGATTTGTATATATATATATGTTCGATAAGGCTTAATTAAAGAGTTATAAGCATTTGAAGTTTGTATTAGATAGACCGAGACAGTGAAAGAGCGAGAACGCTCAGTCGAGTGCGCGGCAGTACCATATTGCAATGTCGCTTGTGTAACGGAACTCCTAATGAAAATATACTGATATTTTTGTATATACAATTGATTATTTCAAATGAATTTTAGTGTAATGTAATATTATTATATTAATGTAATATTTAGTATGATGTACGTATTATATAACTTCCCTTTAATAAAATCTTATCTCGAATAAGTTTTAATAAATAAGTTTTAATAGAATATTAATATATTATTACTTTACATAAATTTATAGACAAATTATTATTATTATTTAAATCTGTAGTTGAATTTTTGTATGACTCAATGCCTATTAACCGAAATCCATAGGAGCAAATCAAAACACACTCTCATAAGATTTCAGATTAGAAAGATGGAATTTATTTTTTTACACATAAACTTACTTATTCTCATATGTACAAGAAAGTTACTAATGATACTTAAATCAATCTGAAATTCATAACCTATTGAAGCATCAATTGAAAAACTTTTGCTTCTATTTCACTTAAATTCAATATTTTTTATTCCGATATGAGATTATTAAACAAAAAAGTTGAAATTCAATATCTATATTTTAATATAATATTAATGCCACTTATCTTATTAAATATATCTTATATCCACTAAAAAAATCATATAAGCATTACATTTTTTTTTCACATTATTATTATATATTAGATTTTTTTTATTCACTATTCACATTAATTTCTTTGAAAATTAATTCAATTATTATTTATTATTATAAAATTAAATTATTATAATTTAATTTTATATGAAAATTATTTATTTTAAACAAATATTCAAATATATTATTTCATCAAATTCTGAATTGATTCCGGAACGCGACAATGTGTTATTGAAATAGCGTTGCTAACAATTGAATGCTAAGTATTAAAAAAAGAGTCTTGAAAAACTTGATAGAAAGAAAAAATGTAATAGTAATATTCGAAATCAAATATTACGTTTGTGTGTTTTAAATATAAGAATAAGAAATCTTAAGTCAATCTTTCCCGTTGCTAAGATAGTGCTGCTTTGTTCTGGAATCAGTTTGTTCATAATATTCATGTAACGTATATTATTAGAAATAAAAGTGTAAAAATAAAATTAGTGAGTTTGTAAATGTTCATTCGAGCATATATATAAAAAAAGTAATTGCGATATGTATGCATTTTTATGGATATGGGATATTAATGTATAACATTGATTCGTATTATTAATAAATGATATGCAAATCAATTATTATTTCTTCTGTATAAGAATGAAAAATAGTGCAAGTAAAATAAAGATAAATATTTGTCAGTGATTTGATTGGATAATTTAATAAAAAATTATTATTCAAATTGAAAAAATTCAAATTGTTTCAAGTATTTCGGACTTTTTTATACATGTGAAAATAATTAAAAAAACAATTGTGCTTATAAAAACACATTCAACCTTTCTAATTCGAAATCTTATAGAAGTGTTTTGATTTGCTTCTATGGATTTCGATAACAGGTTGAATGAAATACAACAATTCATTTATAATTTTAAATGAAATATAGTATAATCATCATATTATAACTCCAAATATTAAGAAATTTGTTATAATTTGTTTGAAGTAAGTTTCTATTAAATAACTAATTACATAGATTTCAATTTATATAATTAAAATTTTTTTTTAAATGATAACAAAATATTGCATAATTACATTACACGATATTTATGTGCATTATATTATGTGCAATGTATTATCTTACATTAAAATTCATTTGAAATAATCGATTGTATATAAAAAAAATATCAATATTTATTTTTATCGAGGGGCTTTTCTACGCAAACGACATTGTAATACGGTACTGCCGCGCACGGCTGAGCGTTTTCACTCTTTCGTCTCATTCTATTTAATACAAATTTTAAAATGCTTATAACTGGTTAATTAAGTCGTATCGGACATATGTGCATATGAATTTTTTTCATCGTTTTAATGTCTAGAATTCATTCTCTAGAGGTATTCAACATTTTTATTAACACTCTGTATATATTAGGGTGTCCCATAAGTTTCTTTCTTTTTTTTTTTTATACGAAATGATAGTTGTTGTTTAAAGTTAATTTATTGCATTGTATATAAACCGTTCTGATCTATTATCTTCTTCCATCTTTTGAAAAGCCTCATTATTCTCTTTTTTTAAAATTGTTGGAGTTTATTTGCAAAATATTGAGGTGCTTTTTTTATTTCACTTATGGATTGGAATCGTTTATTATAGAGAGAATTTTTTTAATAAGAGGAACAAGTAATAGTCGAATAGAGCAAGAGCTGGAGTGTACAGAAGATGCGATAGAATGTCCCATTCAAACTGTAATAGCTTTTCTCTTACAATCAATGTGTTACAACATGTTTGGTTTTGCATAATCGTGATAGTATCATCAGTTCGCCAATTTTTTCTGCTATGGTGTTTTTCCATTTATCAAGCTGATTGCAATATTTTCCAAAATTGATAGTTTCACCTTGAGAAAGGAGCTCATATTAGACTAAATTTCTTTCCAATCCCACTAAATGGATAAATGAACTTTCTTCGGGTGAAATCCAGACTTCAGTTGAAAGTTTATTGTTCTTAAATCAAGTGCGTTTTCGATGCATATTTTGATATAAAATCCAAATCTCATATCCATTGACAAGTCTCTTTAAAAAAGGATCTTTTTCGTATTGCTGGAAAAGGAAATCGCACGTAGAGACGCGGTTCATAAAGTTGATCTCCGTCAATAGCTATAGAATCGAAACTTTACATCAATTGACATATCCCATTTTGATCAGCTAATTATCCACGGTTTTCCTGGAAATATTTGTGGCATACTACTTTTGCACATTATATCGCGGATGTTCAGTGATCCTTGATAAAGCCTGTATTTGTCGTTGCTGGGTTATCGCTATGATCTTTTTTGCTTTCAAGTCAAAATTGTTAATTCTAAATCTCTTAAACCAATTGCGAATGATCGTAATGAAGTTGTAGTATTACCGTAAACGCTAAAAATCTCGTCTGCAGTATTATTTGCACTATCACTATCATATTTTTTAAAGAAATAAAGCATAACATGCGGCAAATGTTTTTTTTGGCTATTCATATTGAACGTATATTGTAGAAAAAAATTTTAAAAGAAACTGTGGCACCAACGAAACATATTTTAAAAGAGCTCTGGGATGATTGAAATCAATATCATAAACGGCTAATAGATAAGTCTGCATATTCATATAAAAATAACCAGTTCTAGCGTAGTGTGAAAGAAACTTATGGGATATCCTAATATATATATAACTGTTTTATTTAGATAATATGCGAACTGTAAATTCTAAGTTTTTAATAAAAGTAAAAAAAATAATGAATAGGACAAGAAATAAGAAATTTAAATTGTTTATGGTAAAAGAAATAAATAAAAAAATTGTTTTAAGATATAAATTTTAAATAATTTTAAATTAAATTTTATTTAAATATTGAAAGTTTCTATAAACGATATACTGATAATAATATATACATATATATTCGTATACGATAACTCATATATTTTAAATTATTATAATATGTCATGAAATCAAATATCTAACACATATTGTTAGATATTATCTATACACATGGATTTAAATAGCGTAAGTGCAAAAGTAGCGTAATAATGTCTATGATTTTTGAAGTATTTCTATATAATATATATAATGCAAAATAAAAAAATTTCAAATAAAAATTGATATATTGAGCTATAATTTGCAAAAATTGTGATCGTAAAAAAATGCTTTTATTACTTATATTTTTTTAAATGAATATATTTTTAATTTCATCATATAACTAATTTCAAAATGTTAAATATGTAATATTATGATTTTCAGATAACTTTGCCAAAATTAAATTGAATTCATGGGAATATTAACTGAAATATGACTTAAAGAATAAATTAGATGTTTACAGAATGTGTACAAATATTTTTTGTTCTGTAGAAGAATAGTCGCTTCAATTTGTTTATATGAAATTGTACATTGGATTTTATTTTAGATTAAATACTCAAATTATATTGTCATCTTTTACAACACAAAATTTCGCTGTTTTTAATAATTGTTTTGAAAAATTGAGATGTAAATCTTCGTATATTTATTTCTCTAAAGACAACTATGATTTAATATCGTAGATTTTTGGAATTTGCTGATTTTATAAATAATAAACTATAAGTATTTCTATAAAAAAAGTTTACAAAAAATAAAATCACAGTCGGTTCTTTTTTGCGACATGTTAATAAATTGAAAATATATCAGATATATCCGATTCAATTAGACTGATTTCGGACATCCAATAATCAAACCAGATACATTGAAAATATTTAGTTTTTTAATTATGTAAAAATTTTTCAATTATATAAATTTTATTATATAAAAAACAATTTTTGAAATTTCAAATATTAATAAACATAAATTTATTACTAATTTGTTTATTATTAATTTACTTTATGAAAATAAAATATTAATAATCTTCCATTTTTTGAAATATGAATTTTATAAATATTTCTCTATAGAATTCTTATACATTATATATATATATATATATATATGTATGTATGTATATATACACACAAAGTATCAAAAAAATATGGGAACATTCGTAAGATGTTTTTGGATTATTTAAGAATTAGGACTCACACATTATGATTAATCCACTGTTTTTTTATTAATAAATCGTTAATAAAATTGTAATAAAAATTTTTGTAAAAGATAATATTGAAATTATCTTATGAATCTCCATTTTACTAATATTCTCATATTCTTGAACCTATATATAGTCACTAAACATGTTATACATCTGAAGCTTCAAAAATCTGACTTTATCTCACATTCAATAAGTATAAAATGTCTTTTTATAATGGTACAACAAAAAATATTGTAAAATAATATTTCATTTATACAATGTAAGATATTATAGAAACATTATACATTTTATATAATTTATATTATTAACTTTTAATGTTAGATATATATATTATACATATATTATAAGAAACTCAGGAATACAAATCCGAGACAATACGACAATAAGAGGAATTTTCCATTCAAATCACTATTTTTGATATTTTTAGCAATATTTACATTTATTTGCTTTTATCTGTTAATCTTATCAGTTTCGACAAATCCTATCTTCTTCATTTTATGCAATTAATAAATATGATCTCAAAAAGCTTATTGAATTATATCATTTCATGTTCCGATTAACATTATTGATAAAAAAACATATGCGTAGAAAAATAGGAAAAATTCAAAAATTTCTTTACGATTTTTTAGAATAGTAAAAAGAATAAATAAAAAAAATAAAAAAAAAAATATCCAAATCAAAGTGAAAAATCATTCGAAGCAGCATTTAGCGTCTAAAAACTACAATATTGATCAAAATAATATTTCATGGCAGAATTCCACATAATTGGGCAAGTTTCAGCTAGAAAACATCACTTTAATCATTGTTGAAGCAATCCTTAGCCAGAAAAACAAATTTTCGTGTTTAAATACAAAAATTTTAATCAAACTCGATATTTCATGGCAGAATTCGATGTAACTCAACAATTTTAAACTAAAAAATCGTTTTCGAAGCAGCGTTTTCCCGTAACAACGATTTTCATCTAAATAATCAAAACTGACATTTCTAGACAGTAGAAATCTATATAATTTGGCAAATTTGTGTTAGAAGAAATCACTTTGATCGTTTTCGGGCTTGAAAACAGAAACAATTTTTAAATGTTTGTGAATGTTTAAAAAAAGAAAAGAAAATGTAATAGAAAACTTGCAATTTGTTAAAATAATTTGTTAGTCCAAAAGAAATAAAAAAGATCAAAAGGCAGAAAAAATTGATTAAAGCAAATATATATATATATATGTATGTATGTATTATAACTATATAACTATCATATTTCACATGAAACGAAATAAATTGAAATAATTTCAATTTTTATTATTATTTAAAATTATATTACACAGATTATTGATATTACTAATATTTGGTAATGATAATGGGTCCAGTATTTTCTGTTATCCAATAGTGATTTAATATTAAAGAAATCGTAAGAATGTGTGGCTATGAAATTTTAAAGTTGATTGTGAAAATATAATTTTTTTATCTCTTAAAAATTAATATTAAAAATAATATATTAATGACTGAAATAAAATTATTCTTTGATCGTTTCAATGGACAAAATTGTCAATTTTGTAAACAACTAGAAATTTACACAGAATAAACTTAAGAATGAATTGAAATTCTATATCTATTTTTAGATCTGAAAATATAGTAGATGCTGCATTCTGTATTTAAAAAGATGTTAAAGTTCAAATATTTTTGATAAGAGATCTTGATTAATCCAGTTATAGGCATATAATTGTTCTATTGCTACATAAATGTCTGCACAATTGCTCATATATACGTTGAGAAAAGTGAAATCATGTATTTTTAATTCAATTTGTAAATGCAAAATTGCATCGGAAAAAATCCATTGTAGATTACATTTTGAAAAAAGTTTTACACAAAGATTTAATGACATAAATGTAATACAAGAAGATCCTATTATCATTGCAAAAGTTTTATTAAATTTAACAACAAAATATGATATTTATATAATGTAGTATACTATATTACGTGCAGAACAGACGCTTGAGTAATTGACAGATCACTTAAGAAATGAAGAAATTCTGTTATAAATGCGAGTTATTCGAATATCCTATAATGAGACGGAAGATATTTACAGTGTGAAGGAATTTAATATTGAATCATTTTAGGCGTATTTCCCGAAATTTTTGTGATTCTTGTGAATTTAATATAAACTTAAAAAGAATTATGTGTCATTTTTGCAAAAAAATTCAAACATTCAAACTCATGATTTTAAATAATTTTTAAATGATTTTAAATAAGGCAGAAAAAACAATCCTTGATACCTCAAAGGAATAAGATAATAAATATAAAATAAAAATATTACACATTCTTATTCAATAGAAATGTTTAACATAAAAAACGTTTCACAAATAAAAAATGAACATACAATGATTTGCCGACTTGAGTGCAATGAAACATATGTCTTTCAAAAAAAAATGATTCAAAAACATGAAAATATATGTTGAAAATACGATTCGTGTAAACGATGGCAATATGTTATGTGTTAAAGACAAAAGGCATCTATTAAATTGACGAAATGCACAACGCAATTGGTAAAGTACTGCAATCAAATTGAATTTGTCAATCGATTGTGCTTTTAAAAATAAGATAAATTATTTTTGAATAAATGAACAAAGTGTATATTTCTAAAAAAATAATAAATTATTTGTTAAAAAAAATATATTTAAAAATAAAGTATATACATTAAATTTCATACCGCTATTTGAGAAATAAATATGCTAATAAATGTTATACGAAAATAATAAGATGAAAGATTTAGAACATATAAATTTTAAAACATTGTAACACATGATAACAAATTCGAATGTACATTGAAAGATCAATGACGTAATAAAAAGTGATATTTTTAATGAAGTGTGTATATATCATCCTATATGTCATCCCAGAGGCTGCAATCATAGTTTGACTACAGTATGGATTCAACGTAGTATCCAAAGTGCAACATATTGTCATGTTCCGCAGACACAGGTCTTATCTTAACCGCCCAGACCGTGAAAATGACAACTTCTCTAAGAAAATCCCAAACAATGGCAAGGCAGTATTCTTCAATCGAGAGCACTAGAGGATAGGTTTGATAGGTGTATCGGCTGTATCTCTGCCTCTGCCCTCGACAAATATTTCGGCTTGAACGGAGGCCATGGAGGTAAACTGATCTGTCTAAGCCGTGGTTGTTCAGACTAACCTGAATCACCGGATTCTATTTCTGCTGAGCCTGAAATGAATCAGGTTAATTATTGCAGCGTAACCGGGATGGTTCCGTCGCCGTGATCTGTAGGGCGGATCAGCTGATTCTCCTCTTTGCTGCTGGAACAAGAAGAAAGATGAGTGGCGGTACAATGGGACCATTTCGTCGTGGAATGTACGCACGATTCAGTAAAAGTCTTATATTCTTTAAAACATTCTCGGACTGGCTATAAATGATTATAGTTTGCTGTAAGTAGATTTCAATAGCAAGTCTATCATATGGGATTCTCTGGCAATAAACGGAAGAAAATCGGTTTTGAAAGACTGGACAGCTTGAATCTTTGATTACTGAACTGGAGATTCACGAGCATGTACGTGTACATCAAAGTCGATGTCTCGTGGACAATCATTGCTGTCGCAAGCTTTTTAATTCCGAGGCAACAATACAACAATGACAATAGCTTGTAATGCGACCATGCCCCGGACCAAGACGCCCTTCAAACAGGCCTAGTACTGGTAATCGGACGATGTTATCAATATGTACAAAGAGCTTACCCAACTGAAATATGGTAAAGATGCTTCCAAATTAGGCTGCAGGAAGATTTTCAGATTCTTTCAAACAACGATTTCGAGTCACTCGAAATCTAATTACTATTGCAACAATAATGAAATCCCATATTCAAAAATCGCGATCGTGAAACCATCACACTGATAATTGCCAAAAAACCAGCATGCTCTTTGCTTCTCGAATCACGTATTATCACAGTGTAAAAAATTTAAGACTTTCGCAGACGATGATCGAATCTCTACTGTCAAGGAATTGAAAGTTTGTTTTAAATATCTTCGACATGGAATTAAAATATATAGATAATGAATTATATAGATAATACATTTTAAACATTATATTTTTCTACACATCACAAAGATGATTAAACTGACTCAGATTACTAGGTATAGAAAAAACATCTGCGAGCTCCATTTCTCAATTTTCGTATTGTGCATGTTTTCGATGATATGGAAAAAAAATCATAAATATCGAGCAATACTAAATTACTAAATTTGCAACCAAGGATCAAAAATAAATATAAAAACCTTTTTAGTGAAATATCTCAATATTTTTAATTCACTTTATCGAGTAAGCATTTTGAATGTTAGGTAAATAATCTTATAAATAACTAAATAATCTTATAAACATCAAAATCTGCATTGAATTGATGCATCGATATTCATATCACACTTTCATATTTATTGATCAATAGAATTGCCACTTACATTACCAAATTCAGGATTTCGCAAATTCCATGTTCCATTCATATTAATTTAGCAAATTCACAATTCCATTATTCATGCGATCTTGATCTCATAATAAGTAATGGTTATTTGGGATATTATGTATGTGAGATAACACAGACTAGAGAAGAATTTACCAATTCTTATTAAATCATTTAGAATGGGTTTTCGATGGATAGATTAGAGCCAAAGCTACAAATTTGTAATCATGAACGATCAACTTACGTAAATGATATAGTTTTGAGAGATGGAAAATATATCATTCATTGAAATTAATTAGTCAGTCAATGTGAAAGCTATTTTATAAAAACAGTTTCGCAAAATCCAAATGGATATTAATATTCTATTTATTGAGGGCATCTATGGATTAAACAATTATTGCAGTTTTTTGACGGAAAATCAACTCCACAATCTGGAAAATCACTTGCATTATGTGAGCAATATGTAGCTTTCATGCAAGAATATACCGCATTGGACCATATGACAAAAATAAACTCAGATTCACAACTCAATAGATCTCGTAATTTTTATTTGCCATGCCATGCTGCGAATATGATCAAAATACAAGTAATATTCGATAATTTTATAAAATTATCAACCGGGATTTCATTGAGTGATGTACAACAAGTCAGGCTAATAGTCCCGGACGATCTCTTATCAATTCTAATCCATTTTCGTATATATTGTATCGTTTTAAATATCGAGAAATTAGATATCAAGAAAATGTTTCAGTAAATACTTGTAACTCCCAGCAACATTTATATTATGATTATAACATATATTATGAAGGAAAAATCCTTTATAGCAACATATGAATTAGATATTACTTAACGTACCTCGTAACATGGCATCAAGTCAACTATTTAACCATTTATTATGCTATGATATGATAGACCTAATTATTAGCACAACGCATCTAGATGCGAATCAATTGATATTACGCGATTTTTATATCGATAATCTTTTAATGCATGGATACCATGGAAGAAAAAAAAAAAGTTTTAATTAGAAGTGAAATAGATATTTTCCTACGATCGAGTGGTTTGGAGTTGCGGAAATGAACATCGAACAAGCCTTCAATTGTTAAAAATATTGTGAATAAATTTGTAGTTTTTCTATCCCAAATTGATAAAGATTCTGAAATCGCTTTACATGAGAATCAGTTATGGATCATTTAAATATTGAAATAAACGATCCACTTTCTAAATTAAAAAGCGGATTATTTTTTCGGAAACAGCTTGGATTTTCAACCTTCTTAATCCCAGATCCCATGGTTCTCTATGCAAAATTATTAATCAAATAGCTTGGCAATTGGGGCTCATGGAACAAATTATAACTCAAAGTATTTTTAAGAATTCAGAGCACTAATCAGATATTTATTATATTACAATATATTACAATATTATATTACAATATTATTATTCCATGGTTTGCATTAAGTAAGAATTATGTAGAGTTACGTATATTTTACGACCGAATTCTTATTTTAAGAACGAATCTATAGTGCATGTATATATTTATTAGGTTCCGAAAGAAATACAACAATCCATTTATTATATACAAAGTCGCATGTTGCTCTCTTCAAAACGATAGTTAAAATAGTTAGATTAGAAGTCTACCGTGTTTGAAATTATATGGAGTTTATTTCTGATAGAATTATATAAAATATTTCTGACAGTAGGCAAGATACGAACAGCTTTCTTTGCTATTTTCGCAAACGAGACCTAATGGATTCATTTTATGATCACCCTCATATGCATAAAGGATTACCTTAATCAATAATTACCTAAGCACTTCGCAATATGGATGGCATCATATTTTCTTCAAGGAAAATTCTACCGATCTTCTGTCGCAAGGAATGCGACTATCTGCTTTACAAGATCCATGGTCTTTAGTGAAACGATCCATATTTGTTGCGAGATTACTATAAATAATATCATCGGAACTACCCGAAGAACAGACTTCAATTCGCAATTTAATAATAAGATAGAGCGATTCAGAATTCATCACTTCCGTAACTATTTAAATTACATGCGACTAATACGTGTAATTATATATTACTTAAGATTCTATCGGGTGATTTGCTTGCGAATTGCTGATCAACAAAATTCATAAATTCCTACATCCTATCGATGAGTTAGGCCACCTTCAATATTGATCTCAGAAAATATTATCTTATAATGGTTACAATTGCATACATTTGCATAGGAGATTACGAATATAGAAACGGGAAAGGAAATCGCACATTTTAGCATGTAACAATGTCTAAATTCCTTTGTCGATAATTCCTTTGTCGAGAATTCTACAGGATGGGCGAAAGATTTTGAGCCGTATGAATAGTAGCATCCCATTATTACAAAATTCATGATGCAAGTCATAGTACAAGCACGAAGAACTGTTATGTGCGGTTGCAAATTTATCATCAATCCATAAACGATAACTTGCAACTAGAAACATTATATGAAGCGTTTTACATATAATGCAACAGAGCAAAACTCAAGGATATAAGCTATCTAATAGAATAATTTCTTACAGTTAAGTTTTTTTTAGCACAGATGTTGATTATATAATATACCTGTTTCTCGTTAGAATACATTATAACAAAGATCTATCTATGCATATTTTTTTATCCAACTATCAAGGCAATTCTAAAGTTAATCATGAACTTCACAATAGAATATTTTGTAAATTTCTTTCGTGTCTACATCGCAAAATCTATTTGGATAATGGAATCAATTTCGTGGATGCTTGAAATACATAGAATATACAAATTTTTTAAAAAAATCAACAACTAATTTATGATTTTGTCGCAGAAAGCATTGATTGACAATTAATGTCACTACACAGATCTATATTTGTGGAACAGATTCGTTAAATCGATCAAACATTTATTAGGAACAATAGGGGATTTCATTCGCATTTCACATTCAAAAAACTACCTACAATATTATTATTAATTAATATTAATATAAAGACTTATATGAATTTTCATTACATTCTCTCTCGTCTGATTCCAAAAATCTCAATCCATTGACACTTTTTAATTGAAAATTCAATAACCGACTTAATATAATATCCTAACTCAAGATGAATCAGTTACTCCAAGCGATGCAACAACACTTCTGAAGATGATGGTAATGTATTTAATTTAATTACTTGCAACAATTTCAATAGAGGTACATTATATTGAAGAATTTGGAATACTAATAAAAGAAAATTTGTCATTGCGATAAAAATTCGTATTATAGAAATGCATTCGGAAAAGGACATGGATAGTATAAGTAGAAATATGTGATGGCCATTTTCTAGATGAAATCAAAAAATTTGTATTTCACCGAGAATTCATAGAAAATTCGAGCTCACCTCATAAAGATAGACAGATAAATTCATCAGAACTCATATCTAGAAAGCAATAATAATTCAAAGACTACAATTATTAGTTATTATAATATTATATAATAATTAAGCATTTGTGATACAGCCCACTTATCTTAAAAAACATATCATTTATTATGACATCAGTCGAAGAACATTCTATATACACACTTATTAAACTTCCATCCATCGTAACATTATCACGATTACAAATATATCTATGATATAATGTTCATAAAAATGTGGGATATTTCTAGAAGATAGTTTCTAAATATCAAAACAATGAAAAGTATCGGACATAAATACATATGTCCGATAAGACAGTTAGATATGCAACAATGTAATATAGCTTGCATAGCAGAGCCTCTTAATAAAAATAGATATACTGATATACTCTTTTATATATAAATGATTTTTGAATTTCATATAATATAATATATAATAATATTATATAATATTATATACATTATATAATATATAATACATAATGTACGTAAATATTATGTAATATAACTATGCAAGATTTTTATAACATTTAAAAAAAAATTATTACTTTTTATTGTGCAAATTGAAATCTATATAATTGTTATTTAACAGAAACTTATTTTGAACTTATCTTGAAATTATAGCAAATTCCACAATATTCGATATTATACAATAATTATACAATATTTCATTTTAAATCATAGATAAATTGTTGTATTTCATTCAACTTGCCATATTTATCGAATATTTATAATTATAATTATACAATATTTCATTTTAAATCATAGATAAATTGTTGTATTTCATTCAACTTACCATATTTATCGAAATCGATAGAAGTAAATCAAAATACTCATATAAAATTTCGAAATAGAAAGATTGAATGTGTTTGTATATGTTTTTTTATATTATTATAACATATACAAAAAAGTATTCCGAAGTACTAATATATCAATTTGAATTTATTTTAAAATTATTACACATTCAATCACTGACAAATATTTATCTTTATTTCATAATCAACATTTCGTATTTTTATTTAGAAAGAAATAATAGTCGATTTGGATATCATATATTAATAATATGAATTAATATTATATATTAATATCATATCTATAAAAAATACATATATAATGCAATTGCTTTTCTTATATATGTTTGAATGAATATTACAAATTCACTAATTTTTTTTTTTTTTTTTTTATACTTTTATTTCTAATATACGTTACATGAATACGAACGGAGTCCAGAATAAAGCAACACTATTTTAGCAAAAGGAAAAATTGTTAGTCTTTCATATTTTTATATTTAATACACACAAACATAATATTCGATTTCGAATACTATAATCTCATTTTTTCTCTCTATCAAGTCTCTTTTTCTAACGCTCACGATCAGCATTCAATTGTTAGCAACATTATTTCAATAGTATTTTATATTGTTGAATCAAGTTCAGAGTTTGATGATAATACATATTTGAATGTTTGTTTAAAATAAGGTTTAATTAAATAATTTTCATATAAAATTAAATTGTACAATAATCGAAATAATTTTATTTAAAGAAATTAATATGAATAGTGAATAAAAAAATATCTAATATGTAATAATAACGTGAAAAAGAAAATTGCAATGTTTATATGATTTTTTTTAATAGATATAAGATTTAAGGGGCATTAATATTATATGATTAAAATATAGATATTGATAATATCTAATACGTAGATTATATTACTTTACATTTATTTGAAATAATGAATTATATGAAAAACTATTACTGTATTTATTTTCATTGAGCTATACTATGATTGAGCTTTGCTATGCAAGCGATATTGCAATACAATATTGCCGCATACTGAGTATTTTAACTTATTCGCCCTCTCTATCTAATAAAAAATTAAAATGCTTATAACTCATTAATTAACCCTTATCGGACATATGTGCATATAAACTTTTTTCATTAGTTCATGTCTAGAATTTATCCTCCAAAGATATCCCATATTTTTATGAATACTCTGTATACATATTATGTTTGTATTAGATAAAATAGACCTTCTTTTAAAACAAACAATGATATATCGATTTCAAACGATATTCCAATATTATAAATTTTCATTTAATTCCCGTTTGACAGACAAATATCGCAATGCTTATCTTTAATATTTTTAATATCTTCTAGACAAGAAATTCAATAAAATATATGTTCTTGAGTATTATTAACAAAGTCATGATATTTTTTCAAAATTTCTGAAATCTTTCCTAAAATATTACTAACAACTTCTCTCGATTCCTTATTTTCGAAATAATAATTTTTTCTGTACTTTCAGAAAATTATTTATCCTGCCAGATTCTTGAAAAATCTCAACTATTGCTATCATTAAAAGAAAATTTTTCTTATAAAGATAATATTAAAAATATTGTACCGATAGCAATTTTTTATGAGTATTGAAATAAACGATATTAAAGATATTGATTTAATAAATTTTTCCCGCAATATGAAGTATAATATGTTTCTCTCTATAAGTTAATCAGTGAAACATTCTTTCAGATCTACTTTTCTGAACAGCAGAAGTTAGACAGTGATGCGAGTGATTAATACATTGGAAAGACGCATGCTTAAATTAGACCATAGAAAAAATTTTAATCTTTACGCAATTTTCAGATGATTTTTTGAACAATATTGTAATTTTTTATTTAAAATTGTTCAAAGATCTAGTATCATGATGATATCAAAATCAAATAATGAAATATTGTTGTTAACATCTCTTGTGCTCATAGATTTCGAAAGACTAATATTATGATTATGTATAGTAAACATGTTATGCTTTTTTGTTATCTTAGTTTTGTTATCAAAATATAGCAAATTTCAATATATAAGGTAGTAAATATAAGATAATTATAGAATAATAAAATTAAAAATAATTTATTAGTAATAATAATAAGAAGAAGAATTAGCAATTTAATTTTTTGTACAACTTTAATTTTCCTTTAAGATAATAAAATAATAAAATTAAAAATATAATTATTACAATATTAATTATTATTAGTTATAAAAATCTAGATATTCTTATAACATATGAATGTATTTTAAATATCTTATTACATTAGCATGTACGTTTTTCTTATATTATACTTATTGAAAAATTTAAATTATCAAATAATAAGATGAAAATTATTATTGCCTATGAAGTTTACAATTATATATAATTCATTAAGCTCACTATTTTATATAAAATTATATAAAATATTTTATTTTCTAAATAATTTTATTTAACTTTGATCTATGTTTTAAATTTCTAAAATATTATATTTTATAATTATTAATTTTTATAAGTTAAAATTACTATTTATTTATTTTTTTGTTGATTTTTATTTTGATTTTTAGAAAAAACATACCGATAATTTTAAATAATATTTATAATTCAATCGCGCAAAAGAAAATAATTCTGCAGAATTGTTAGAAAATATTAAAATTTTTTGGTGCATTTCTGGTATAGAATAAATGACGAAAAATATTATATTAAATTCTGAATTTCGGAAAATCATTGATCTGATTATGAAAATAATAAACATTCTTATAGCTGTAAATATATCAAGTAACATTCGGGACATGTTTATTGAAAAAATAGAATTTCGAAAATTAATTTCAGATTAAAAATTAAAAATATATTCATTAATCTAAATTAATCTATTTATAACGAGACATTTAAAAACATTTTTGGACATATATTTACAAATAGAAATTAACATTAAACATTAAAAAAAATTTTTAATTTTTAATAGATTAAATTTATAAATAATATTATATTATCATTAATATAATATTATCATTAATTATTTATATAATATTTATATAATAATTATATTTCATAAAGAAGATAAAAATTAAAATAACATTAACAATCACATTGTATAGATATTTTTAAAAAAATAATAAGATGATTTTTATTTAGAAGAAGAAAAATGAATTTATTTGACATTGGAAAAGAGAAATTTCAAAGTCATAATTATAAAGTAATCCATATGCTTCAATTGGCTATATAATATTTAAATATATTATAAAAAAAATATTAACATAAAAATATAATATTTTATAAAAGATCTGTTGTATAATTAAAAAATCAATAAAAAAATTTTAAAGTTCTTCAATATTTTTAGTATTGAAAACAATGAGATTAAAAATGCTTAATTTAAATTGTGTTACATAATCAAACGCAATATTCAATATATAAAAACGGCTTTTAAAATTAAAAGATTTTTCTAAAAATAAATGAAACAAATTTAGAAGAATGAATCGCTGTATAAAAATTAATACATAAATTGAAATCCTATTATAACCTAATAACAAAAAATTGCAATGAATATCTAACAATCAGATTTTTATATCGATAGAACTGAAATTAAATATAAAAGAAGTTCAAAATAATTATGCGATCATTTTAAGAAATTTAATAAGTTTAAGAAAGAAAATGCTTCGAATTATTAGTATTTTTTTAATTCTTAAGATATAAAAATTTAATACATATCAAAGTAAGAAAAATATAAAGTTTATTTAAAAAATATATGATAATACTATAAAAAAATATATTTATCAAACTTGTTAACAATGACAATGTCTATTAATAAATGTTTCGAAATAGAAATGGATATAAACAAATTGTTAATACAAAAAAATAAACAGACAAACAGAAATGAGATTCATATTATTTTTGATATCACAAACTCATTAAATGCATTTTTTATAATTTTAAAAGAGAAATCAAAATCTCTTAGAATATTGAAAACGTAAAAAACAAGTTTATATCTTATAAAATATATAATTATATATTTTCATAAATTATATATGTATCAGATATATGGTTGAATAATTATTTTCAAAGTTAGATTAGCATTTTCAAAGTTGAAATATGTATTAAATAATCAACGATCACGCCTTATTATAATATCATAAATGATATAATACAAATAAATAACTTAGATTTTTAATTTTGAAAAATTAAAAGCAAATTATCATTTATAATTGTGTTATTATTGTTGGTGTTATTATTATTATATATAATCTATTATTATAATTACTATTTTGTAATTATTATCATTATTATCATTATTATTATTATAATATATTTAATTTTATATACTTGATTATTTATATTGTATATATGTATATAACTGATAGTATATATTAGAACTCGATTAATACGCTTACATCAATAATTCAATAACTCGAGTTATAAGATTTATTAGATGGAACTATATAATTTATAGAATTTATTACTTGTAACCTGCTTTGAGCAAATTAACTAGATTTCTTATTAGCAGCATTTCGAAATTGTTCTTTATGTTTAATATGAATTATTGTAATTTAATTATTTTTTCTTGATTAATCGACAATTCAAATTGAATTACTAATATTACCTATTATTGAAATACATCAAATAGCTAATGTTATTATTACAATGGACATTATCAATATATGGATATACTAACCACCATGGATATACTAATTACTAATTAGTGGTTACTATATCATTACTAATTACATTACATATTCATTACTACATTACATATTCATTACTAATTACACAAAAAATAATCGAATAATAAAGAATAAATTCTGATATTCTGTAAAGAATATTATATTTAAAGCAATTAAAAACTGAAAATCTCAAACAATTATTATTTCTAGAGAAAATATCAGATTGTATCAGCTGAAAAAAGATTTTTAATGTAACACATGATAATCATATCATATCCATATCCACACAGCAGAGTATCATTATAAAATAGATTGATCATAGATTCATTTAATCAAAGATGTATAAGATATATATATATATATATATAATAGGTCAGAATCTGCATTCAATAAAATCATTAGATATAATTAATTCATAAAAAAGATAATTTATTAAAGATAAGTTCCAAAAGTAAATTTCAACATATATATTCAGATTTAATAGTAATCTTCATACTGATCAAGTATTATTTGACGATTTTTTGATGATCAACAGTTTATCATTATTACTTTTTATATAAAAACAATAGTTCAATAGTTTTAGGATTTTATGTTATATAGATTACACGAAGCTGAAATATTATTCCATTATGTGTCCAATCTTGTGTCATTGATTTAAATTTATTATTTGAAATAATAATGCTTCGCAATATATTTTAACATGTATAAAAATTTTTAAAAATATAACGTTCTTAAATAATTAGAAATCAAAAGAAAAAAAAAAAAGGAAAATATGGAATATAATAGATCTGGATCTATTATATGCCACAATAAATGTTATTTTTCTTGCAATAGATCTGGATCTATATATGCCACAATAAATGTTATTTTTCTTGCAATTGAAAAATGTAAACAAATTAGAAATAAAATAAATTCTGAAATTAATAGAATTTTAATATTTTTTTCAAAAAAATGGTTGAATTATGATTTATAATTCTTTTGAAACTTTTCATCCTCGTAAATGAATAGAATACGATGCAAAAAAAGTTGATTTTGAATTTCAGTAAAATCATTTTTGCACGAACTTTTATTACATAAATTTTTACCAATTCAAAAGTGTATTGATATATTGTACAACGATACAATACAGTCTACAATAATTTAATTATTTTGATTATGAAATTACAAGAGAAAAGGAATATCTAGTTGAATAATATGTCGACATAATAGTTGAATATGATGTCGACATATATTAATAATAAAAAGTAATTGAATGAAAATTTTCAAAATAACTGAATTAAATAATCATCATTATTATAAAATTGCGCGCTGTGCATTTCTTTCCATGAAGATATTTTATTGTAAAAATAATTTAATAATAATATAATATAAATAATATAAATAATATAAATAATATAATAATTTTATAATGTATAAATAGTGCAAAATAACACTGAAGATATTAAAAAAGATGAAAAAGTAATTCCAATAAATATAGAAATATATTTTTAATAATGAAAGATAACTATAAAAAATATACATGTAGCTAATGTTTCGAATATATCTTAATATTAACTACAAGAACATGCAATAAAAAATATAAGAATCTTAAATAATAAGAATCTTTAATAATTAGAAATAATTTAAAAATTTAAAAAAAAATTTAAAAATTTATGATTTTCACAGAGCTTTTTAATATAATCTTAAAATCAAACTTATCATTATGTGTCTCTTTTAATACCATATAATTTTCATTTGAAATATTTCTTTTATATTTCTGATATTTATAGAAATAATCATATATAAATATTCAAGTGTGAATGATTAATTTTGTTATATCATATCATTGCCGCATATATAGTTATAAATAAATATAGACATTTATATAGAATGCCCCAAACAGTAATGTTGCCTATGCCATAACAAGTGCGAACAAATCCAATCAATATATGTCGAAGAAAGTTAATTAAACATTGAATATAATAAATATTTTTTTATTGAATTATATTTATTTAATTAATGTCAAATCGTTATATAAAAAGAGAAAAATAAAATTTTTTTAAAAAAATCGATAAATAATATATATTTAAAATAAAAAGAAAATAATGATATATTTAAAAAAATTAATGAACATAACTTATATTAAATTAAAAAATAATTTGAGAAATAAATAGAAATCACTGATCGAATAATTAATTCAAATTTTAAAATATTTTTTTTTTATGTATTTTTAACATTAACAGCATGTCCTTCTTTAACATTGAATTAATTCTTGAGAGATTTGCATGTAGTACTAAATTAATTACAAATAAAATATATCAAAACGTATAATCAAAAATAACACATACGAAAATAATATATCATCGGATCAATGTATTTATTATTCTATTTATTGCACATTGACTGATTTAACTGTAATCACTTATATTCCAGTAAGAAAATTTAATTTAATTTTTCTTAATTTTTTTTATTGTTTTCTTTCCTTGATGATGAGTAGTGAATTATAACAATATTAATGGATACAATATACGTAAATATGAGACTTTAACCTCTCACAATTATTCACAATGATTGCATCTAGAAATCAAAACATGATGAAATCTAAATTAGAGATTTTCTTATTCATATAAATTTCTAAATTAGTAAATTAAATATTTAACAAATTTTGCATTTAGATTAATCCAGAAGCCTTTTTTTTCGTTCTTTTAATTGCCATATTCATCTTGAATAATATATTTTAAATGAATAATATATTTTAATATATTTTAAATTCGAAAATTTGTTTAAATTGTCTTAATATTCTTAGCAATTTTTATTACCTGAATCATTATCCGAAATTACTTTATTTAAAATAATTATTTAAGATGTCTTCACTGATATTTTTTCATATTTCATTAATGAAATGAAAATGGAATAATTTTAATTGCAAATGCAAAAAAATATTAATATTTCTCAAAATTTTATAAATAATTTTTAAGGATTCTTATTTTTCTTGTTTTTTATAATATTCTGCAATATTAATTTTTTGCTTTTGTTTATTTCATTTATATATTTAATTTCATATTTGCGATAATAATTTTAAAAATTTCCAATATTAGTGCTTCTTTTCCTGCATTATTTGATTTTTTCTAGCAATCATTATTCAAGATTTTTCAATTTTTCATTCCACCAACATTTCATCGATATATTTCCTTATACTTTTTTTTAATTACTTAATATTCTATTTGCCAACATTTTCATATTTCTATGCGAATCCAAATATTTGATTAATTTTTTTCTTTGCTTAATAAAGCTTTTTTTTAAAAATATTCCAAAGCATTTTTAATATTTAATATTTAAAATATCTTATTTATTAATAATATTTTTTAACATTAAATACGGAAGTTATTCAGACATTGAGCAGATGGCACAAGATAATGCTGCCGCTGAGGACAATACCGTTTTTGACAGAAAAATTTGGACGATCCCTCGCTTTATGTATTTAGAAACATTTTGGAATATCAATGTGGTCCTAGGACTTGAGATGATTTTCCAGTCATGCCAGTTTCAATGGCATAATGGCAATCCGCATTATCCTACTTGAGAAGAATTATTGCAAACACTTGTGGAACAATTTTCTGGGAAAACAACGGACTTTGTGAGTGAATCCTCAGTCTCATTTTAGAAATTTTTCTTAGATTAGATCGCTCAATCAGGAGACTAGTTCATAGTGTTATTGATCGCTTGTGTACCTTATTGAAAATCCGCGATCTCGCGAGATGAACATGAAGAGAACTTTAGAGGATACCAAAACTTTGGAAGAATTTTTTGAACGTTAAAACTTTCAGAACTTTTGATTCTTTCGAATTTTTAAAATTTTATAATCTTCAAGGATTTTTTAAATTTAGAACTTTAGCGAACTAGTAACTTCGAATTTTAGTGATAACGTAAATGTCATTAGCATATGGACTTTGCTTTCGATCGTCTTGTTAATCAAATTTGTTAAGCCAAGTTTGTAATAATTATTTTTATTATTATATATCATAGCTCCAGGAACGGATTGGAGCTAATAGAATCTTCAATAATTTTTTACTTCTTACAAATGCGACACTCAATGTTAAAAAAATATAGAATTATGACCATTCATAATACATTGATCCAATATCAATGTTCTTTGCAGCCTTGAATAATATTACATCAATATTAGATATGCTATTATGAAATTATAAGTTAATAAATTAAAAATGATTAGTTTATTTAAAATAATTAGATTACATAGAAATGATTATCAAATTATTTAAAAATTACATTATTTAAAAAATAATTATAAAGTTAAATAATTAAAAAGTTTTCTATAATTTTATGTCTTTCATCAATATTTTACATTGATAGAAAATCAATTGATTTTAAATTAATATTCGCACTATGATTAAAATTATCTATGATTATCTTATTGACAATTTTTGAAATTATCTAGTTCAAAATATTCAGATATTCAGATTTTTGTGAAAATAGAAATGACATAGATTTCACATATTTCAAATATTACACAGTCATAATATGTGCAGAATTGTTTATATCTATTTAGTACATTGTCTTCATATGTTATTTTTCGATGATGTTTTAATTTATAATTAGTTTAATATTACCCGCAAATCTATAAAGTAGTTCGTTTGTCAATGTTAAAAAACGATACTGTGGTGATACATTTCAAAGCTTGAATTGAATTTCCAAATCAGTGATTTTAATTTATTTAATTAATGAATTGTTTCCTTAATAGTAGCTGTTTTATGTTATTTTTTATTATTTTTTTTTATTTCAAATACATTTTTCATTCGTGATTAGAAAAATTTTATATTCATCTTCTTTTAAAATAATTTTACGTTATTTATTTTCATTGACAAATAAATTCAATTTATTCATTTTATAATAATATTTAATTAATATTTATTATTCATGAATCATATAATCATATAAGTTTTAATAAATATTTAATATATTTGTTTTAACACATGATAATTGTGCACTTGTTTATTCTTGATTTTTAGCATATACTATCACGACAAGTCTATGCGCTTTCTAATTGGTCATTTTATTTTTTATTAATAATTTATCAATAAAACGAAGTAAAAGTTTTTGCAAAGGAAAATATTATTTGAAATTATTTGTAATTAATTTATACTATCATATTTTTAAAATATCCTGTATTATATTTATTCAAATATAATATTATTTAATAAAATCTAACATTTATATTTTTCTTTTCAACATGGACAAAAGAAAAACTTGCAAAATTTTTTAACTGTAAATCGCAAAAAGAGAAGTGTTTCTCATATATTAAAATATATAAAATAATTGTACTAGATTTACTAAATAGCATCTCAATTTTCATCATTGTTATTATCCATTATTAGCAAAAATATTTCATAAAATTAAATGATTTCAGGTAAGGTATATTGATGTTATTACTTTTTTTTTAATCTATAAAGGTGATAGGTTAAACTATTTATGTAATATAATATTTAAATGTTCTTGATAGTAAAAATCGTAATACTAGCTACGGTACATTCATATATTTAACAAACTTCTTTATTTTCTTTACATAGAAATGATTATCAAATTCAAATTTCAGATTTATAAAGTTTTATAAGATTATAAAGCTTTTATTAAAAAAATGAAGAAATCATATAAACAAAAATTCAAAAAATATTTTTGGAGAATTCAAGAAATTAGAGAATTTAGAGAATTGCTATTCTTAAAATTATTCTTAGATCAAATGTAAAAGATATTGGTTATTATTGTAAGTTTGTAATGTATCCTGATAATAAAATTTCATTTATTACACAAGCATTTCAAAACATAAGCAAAATTTAAAATCTAAAAAAAAAAAACATTAGGTATAATGTCATTATTAAAATCTAATTCTACACCAATAATAAAAACAAATGAATTAAAATTATATGTATATATTTATATGTATATATAAATACATTTATATGTATGTATTTTTTATATGTATATATTTGCAGATAATTTAGAAGAGATCAGAGTTGGTTACATATAGGGATAAATTAATTAATCATTAATATTATACCTATGTGTTATATCATAGAAATGTATACAATAAAAAAAAATTCTGTTATATTAATTATTTGTTTTTGATGTTGTGATTATACATTATTGAAAAGTAATTTATATTTATATAAAACTGATTATATAAATAAATATATTTTATTTAAAATTTTATTTTCATTATATGTTATTACTAATATAAATATTACTAATATAAATATTAATTAAATATTATTTTAAAGTTTGTTTATTAAATTACTGATTGCAGCAATATTTTTTGTTTATATATACATATATAAATAATTTAAATTTACTGAAATCAAAATAAGAATTGAATTATTTAATTCATTAACTTAAATTTATACATATTTTCCTAATTCTATATTTTAAATTTTAATAAGTTTTTGTTGTTTCGATAAAGCTTTAAATTATTATTTTATGTTTCATTTAAATTTATTTAAATTTATATAGATACATTAAAATTTATATTTAATTAATTAAAAAATCTCTAATTTATTAATAAAATGTCACATAAAGTTATTTTTTTACAATATAATTTTCTTTATATTGAATTATTTTATTATTAAATTTTTATAATAATAATATATATAATTTTTATATATTAATAATAATATATAATTTTAATAAAATTGCTAATTTTTTTCAATTAATCTAACATAATTTAACCAATTTCAATCATAAAACTAATTGGTTAATTTGAAAAATGTTAAAAATTAATTATTATATTGTATATTAATTAAATGTTAAAATTAAAATTATTAATTTATCAATACTGATTTTTCTTTAAAGCTTATGGATATTCTATAATTCTATTGAAAATAGTACTCTTAATAATAAAATTCAAAAAATATAGTGTAGATAATAAAATTATATTATTAAAGATACTTTAGATTATAGATTCAGTAAATAAAATTTAAGAAAAATTTAATATATTTATTTTTTGTTAATTCTTAATAAATCAGTAGGTAAATCAACAGATTACAACAAATAAGTCTTTAATAGCTGTGATTTTCTATTTTGATGATTGTAAAAATAGTAGGAAATTCCTTTTTAAATATCATTAATATTAATAACACAATAGATTTAACTTTGTTCGAAATTCTAATATTAAACAATTCAAGATATTTCTTTTAAATTTTCAGACTTTACTATTAATAATTACTTATAATGACTTTTGGTAGTTAAGCTTAACTTAAATTAATAAATAAATATTTATATGTTAGCAAAATTGTATTTTTAATTTATGTGAAATTAAATTATATAAAAAAATTTTTTAATTTATTAAAAAAGTTATTTATATGTATTTATCATTTTAGAATAATATAAAATGGAAATATTTAATAAAACTCAGAAACTATTATATATGAAACCAAATAATTTATTAAAATTAGATAAAATTTATTGATTTTTCTATTCATAATATTGTACAAAAAAAATTGTAGAACAATGCAATGCTTTTCTATGTTTTAATTTGAATGTAATTGAAAACAGTTCAATTAGTAATAAAATATATTAATAATAAAACAAAATCTTTTAATTAAGACATTCTGTTTTTATTTTATATTTAATATTTATTTTTCTAACAGTAAATCTAAATTTAAATTATCAAAAAGATGAATATCTTCTTGATCTTGTTCTTTCATCAATAGGAAATAAAATAAAAATGATTCTGAAATGAAAATAATTCATAAAATCTCAGTATGTAAATATATCAAATTGAAAATATAAATTTCATTAATAATGTTCCTTTTTTAAAATAAAAAAATATATACTTTGTAATAAGAATAAAAAATCTTTTTAGTAAATTTAGATAAAATTATAGTTAAGAGAAAAATAAGACATTTCTAAATGAAAATGTTCAATTCTTGTTGAAAATGTTCTTCCTATATTGAATTGTAGAGTCAAGTTTTCAAATAAATACATTTAAAAGATCTATTAAAAATTTTAACAATGAACTGAATCCTGAAATGTTCAAATCTGCTATTAAAGTATAGTATTATTTTATTTTAAAGATTTTAATAAAATTTTAATAATAATTAAAAACAAAATTAAAAATTAAATTGTATTATTGGATGCAACAAAATATGATTATCAGTTTTTATATCTTATTATTTTCATATCTTAATAGTTTTATATCTGAAAAATAAGAATTTATTGAGTTAACATCTTATAAAACATGTTATAACTTCATTAGCTTTCAATAACATATTATAAGATATTTATAAATAAAATTATAAATTAAATTTATAAAAAAAAGTGTAAAATCTAATTAAATATTTTATTCAAAATATATATAAAACTTTTTTAAAAAAAATTAAAAAATTAAAAAATTTCATTCTTGCATCCAACATAATTAATATATATTAAGGTTATTGTTGAGATTTATTTTTTATAATGATAATAAACAGCTTTCGATTTATAAATGATTACTTACATAGAATGAAAAGATTTTTTCTTTTCATATTGGTCATATATTTTTGGATATAATGCTTTTAGATAAAATCTAACTCGTTATGCGGATTATCTACAAATTGTACATTTCATATATTTGCACTAAATTTGTGTTATACTTAATTCCTATTATAATAAGTTGTAATAATATAAAATGAGTACTCTAATTGAATGAAACGAAAATATTAAAATTTAATATTTCTCAAATATCTTTATCCACATAAGTTAGTATAAAATATTTTTATTGAGTCACATTATGATCGAAGACAAAAGGATATTTTTCAAAAAAAGTGAGAAAAGTTGACATTTTTCCTACAAAAATAAAAACTATTATTTTGAAAAAGTTTTCTAAAAAATATTTTAATAACTAAAATAGAGGAAGTAGAGAATCGAGATTCGAATTGAAATTTGAATTCTCTATATATCTGAAGCATGGAATATATTATCGTTCAAAAATTTGGAAATAATCATATTTTTGCATGAAATAAAGAATTTTCTATAAATAATTACAAAAATAATCATTTATAATAAACGTTTATTGATATTGACAATTACTTTAGACAAAATTAATAAATAGAATACTCAAAATTTATTTAAAGATATCAAAAAAAGAAAAATGATTATTTTAATAAATCGAAAATTTGATTTTAATTCTTCTTTAATATTTCATTAGTTTTATTTAAATTTTATTATATATTGTCTCCAAAAAGCAGATTGTCGTCTATAATTGGATTCATTAGAACATAAATAACATTTGCGCATCTTCAGTGATTATGAAAATATTATCAATTCTCAGGTTATTCATTAATCAAAGATAGATAAAATACATTGAATCAAATATATACAATATATTAAATAATATAATTATACAATAAATAATTTCTTTCCAGTAATATTTTTGCATTTATATACAATACAGATAAACTTTAATAATACTTAAAAATTTAGAGTTAAATGATTTAAGTAATATTTTTATAAAATTGAAGAATTTATCTTCGTATTTTTTAATATCTTCAAAAAATTTTGAATTCCTTTCACATAGTGTTCTTTTGAAACTCTTCCGATGAAAGATATACTCCATATTTTCTTTTTTTTAGATAAATTTATAAATTTAACAGTTTTTTTGATATTTATTCTGAGAATTTTTACTTAAATATTAATAATTTTCAAGTTTTTGAGTCGATAAATTTAATTATCAAGTTTAATTGTATGATTTTTGATCTTGATTCGCTCTAATAATACATAAATTAGAAGCATACTTTATCATTCAATATTAAGAAGAAGAAAATTAGCTGTATTTTCGAAAATTATATTTTTAATTGATATAAAATTTGAAAAAATTAATAAAAGAGAAGAAAAAGCAGAAAATAAATTTAAAATTTATAAAATAAATTATAAATCTAAAGTAAATATAAAATAAATTATAAATATAAAATAAATATGAAATAAATATAAAATAAATAAAGATTTAAAATTTAAATTTTAATTTCGATTGTTTATTAGTTTTTTAAAATATTAATAAAAAATTTGTATACTGCATTGAATTTTGTCCATACAAATATATTGAACTAATATATTGAATATTGATATTATCAATATAATAATATTAATATTAATATTAATTTTAATAATAGTATTATTAATATTATTAATATAATTACCTTCGTTGCGTCATTGAGTAGAATAGTGAATAACAATATAATAATTATGAAATCGATTGTGTATTAATGTATTATGTTTATTTATAATGAATGTTTATTATTTCTAATAAATATATATATTTACTAAATATTTATACATAAAAAAGAACTATGTTTAAAATAACCCATTAAATAATATCTTCAGAGATATTGAATTGAGACAGATTTTCCCTTTACTACTGTAAATAATACTAATAACGATTATTATTTTTATTATTGTAATATTTTACACTTATTTTAATTTCAATAATCGAAAAAAATTAAATTTTAATAATAATAAATTTAAAATAAACTTAAAATTGCCTCTATCTAACAGCAATGAGACAATGCAAACAATTGGGACATCATATATTCTATTCTTACAGAAATTTTTAAAAAAATTTGTTACGTTTAATAATAGATAATATATTGTCATTGTCTGGTTTGAAATATATCGCATTTACAGTTTTATTGATATTTCTTGTAAAATAATACTTAGACTATTATTTTTACTATTGGTTATTTGATAATAATTATATATAATATAATATAATTAATATAATATATAAATATATATAATATAATATAATATAATAATTATTACCACTACAGTGAGTTATATTAATTATATTTGTATAAAATTTGATATATTGAATAAAATATTTTTTATTATATTATATTTCTCTCGGAAAATAAATTTAAAATATAATTTAAAATATAATTTAATATGTAAAGTTAAAATATAATTTTAAAAAATAAATTTAAAATATACTTTATAATATAATATAATTTCATTTTGATTTCCCATTCTTCACTTTGAATCATATGAATCAAAAGCATGCTTTTCAAAAATTCCGAAAGCTACAATTCAGTAGATAGAAATCTATTACTTTTAGAAAGATATGTAATTTTAATCTGCTTGTGAGATAATAATAAAAAATAATAATAAAAATTCCGAAAGCTACAATTCAGTAGATAGAAATCTATTACTTTTTAGAAAGATATGTAATTTTAATCTGCTCGTGAGATGATAATAAAAAGATCGTAAATTTTGAAGATATTTTCTAATTTTATCTCTGTTATTATTTTTTTTATCGAAAATATATAAAAAATTATCGAATTATATTATGAACAATGAAGAAACTATAATATTCAATACATTTTTTTCGATGTATTGTGATTTGAAGATTTATTCATATTCGGATAATGACATATCAATATTACTGTCACGATTTGATTAGGTTATACTTCGAGATTGGCTAGTACTTTTTTTTTTTTTTGTTAATAATTCATTGACAAAACCATAATCAAAGTTTTTGTAAAGAAAAATGTTATTCAAAATTATGTCAAAAATCTCCACTTAATGGATATTCCTATATTTTTTAGGATATTATTTGTAGGATATCATTTATATCGTGATAGGATATTTTTATTCCAATGTTACAAAGAAATTGGCACAAAATATTTTAATAATTAATCAGGGCAGAATTTTATTTCATATTAAATCATGAAATTGAAGAAGGAAGATTTTAAATCTAGAAATACGAATTGGAAAGATCTTAAAAAGGAAGAAATTCTTACGAGTTAGAATATTTTTGTATATCATGAGCTAACTTACAATGAAAGTAATCTTGGCTATCAAAATTGTTTGACTTTGACAGAATGTTTAAATACAATAAGAGCAAATAATTTCTTTAATTGCTATAATATATATAATTGCTATAATATATATATTTAATTGCTAAATATATAACAAAACAAAACAGATTTCATAAGTTTTTTTTGTTTTTACCTGTTTTTTTATCGAAGATAATTTCATGATTTAATTTTTTAAATTAATAATTAAAATAAATTTAATCCAATATATTTGAATAATATTTTCATTTTTCACTATTTATACAATTTTATATATTTAATATACAAAATGTTTTAATAATAGAATTATTCTATTTTTATAAAATAGTTTTGAGTTAGTTACAAAATAATCGAAATGACTTTTCATCATTTTGGAAATATGGTCAATATTGGCGATGCGAATTGATTTATATATCAATATGAATAATCAGATTGAAAACTATTCTAGAAGAAATGTAGTTCTCTGTTTTTATTTTTTTTTTTTTGTTATTTATTATTTCTATGAACTACAAATATAAAAAATTTTTCCCAACTTTTGGTCTCTAACTATAAATATTGTAATAAATCTAAAAATTTTTATATCTTTTGATGCTTATAATATTTTTATGTACTAACTGAATTTGACGAAATTTTATACACACACACACATACACACACACACACACACACACACACACACACAATATATAATTTAAATTTTAAAAAGAAATTCAAAAAAACATAAAAATCATTACATTTTTCGCGATTCCACTTAATAGCAATTTTTAAAAAATTTTTTTACATATTATTTAACTAATTCTTCTAATATCTTTAAAAAATTCGAATCGTTTGATTCAAAATTATTCTGTTTTAAAGAATATAATTTTCATTATGATCCATAATATATATTCTCAAATTAATTATTATAGTATATTATGTATTATATTATTGATAGAGACTATCTTAAAAATGTAAACCGGTTAACTGATAATCCTTAAAGTAATTTCAAGCAACATTTTCCTTTGCAAAAATTTTCGCTAGTTTTATTAATGAATTATTAACATTGGTCATCACGGAGCGTATTAACTATTTAAACTGAAACAATAATATTGGTAAAAATACATACAAATTCAAGTAAAATGTTTTGAAAAAATCTGTTAAATTTAACAAATATTTCTTTTTATCGAAAAAAAGTTATATTGAATTATCTTTTATTCAGAAATTATTAATAAATTATTAGTAATTAATTACTATTTGTATAAAATTCTATTTCTCTTTTATCAATTCATCTCCTTTCTTTCCTTTATTAATTCTATATTGTCCCCTTCTTATAGATGAGGAAAAGAATGAGGTTAGAAAAAAAGAAAAAAAAGAATGATAAAGAAGAGATAGAATATAAATATACCTATAAAATATATTATCTATGTAAATAGATTAAAAAATTAATTAATTATATTATTCATTGTTCCTAAATAAGAAGTAAATCGATATAATTTATTTTCGATAAGAAAAATATTTGTTATATTTAATTAGATTTTCTTCGATACATGGACGTGTTCGTGTTTCCTGGCTAATCTAATACTCTCATAACTTGATTGTGCGCTACGTAATTAGCTATTGTTTTTTATTAATAATTCGTTAATAAATAAAGATAAAAGATTAATAAAGATAAAATAAAAGTTTTGGCAAATATTGTTTACTATAGAAATTTCAAATTAACAAATTATTCTCATATTTCATATTGAAGCATTTCATATATTATATAATATAATTTATTGTATATAATTATACAATAATTTCTTATAAAAATATAATTATTTATTATTTATATTTATATTTAATTTTTTATTACTTTTCATTATATATTTAAATATATTATAATTATATATTATTATATGATAATATAATATCATTTTATCAAAAAAAGTATAATATGAAAATGTTTTTAATTTTAATTAGCTAAATCGATCATTTAAACTTGTATGATTATTACCTTTTTTTTTCAATTTTTGGTATGCTTATGATTTTGAAATATAAAATAATGTATCTATTTTCGTTTTATCTTTATCTTTTTACACGGTCACGTAAGCACTTGTTGCAAAAGATGAAAGTGAAAGGATATTTTGTAATAGATATTGTAATATTATTATATGAAGTGGATTTTGTTTTTTTATTTTTGTATGATTTAATTTTTGTTTAAAAAATTAAAATTGTTTTATGAATTTTAAATATGTAATTATTTAAAATAACTTTTAAAATAATTGGAGAATCCCATAATCTAAGTCCTAAATCACTTCAGATAAAAATAAAATTATTTAATCTAAATTTATAATTATCATGCAAACATTCTGAAACACAAGCAAATTATAGAATTTAAAAAAAAAGGACATTAAATGTAATGCTATTGTTTATATTCAATTTCAAATATTGATTGGAAAAACAAATAAATATGATTTATTATTATGATTTCATAAAATTAGAGGATTTAGATATCATTAATGTTGATAGAATGAAAAGTTTATCCATTTTAACTCTAATATTGTATATTATTAAATGCATTGTAAACTTTAATTTTGTTTTGCCAATAATTTTTCAGTTGGTAAAACAACATTTTACCAACATTTAAACTATTATTAAACGAAGATTTATTTATTAATAGATATATATTACTGCTTTAATTGAGCAATTGGAACTATTAAATTCACTATATTTATTTTTTATATACAAATATTTATAATATCATATGAAAGAAATTGAAAAGATTAATAAAATTTAAACAAATTCATATTGCTCAAATTTAAAATCATATAATTTGATGAAATTATTTAAAATTTCTTAATTTTCAATGTATGATGCTATATGAAGAATAATAAAGTAATGAAATTTTTTGGTTTCATATTTTATCTTTATCATAATAATATTCAAACAATAATATTCAAACAAGCTAAATTTTAAATCTATAAAAATATAGATTTGCATTATAAAATCTTATTTAAGACATATATTCTTTTTTTAATAGTCATTTTATCAACATTTTATTTTAAGTTATCAAATTTTAAGTTATCAAAGCATTAAATGTCATTTTTATTTTTTAAATTTATTAATAAGAAATAAAATGAAAATGAAATATTTCATAAATTTTCATATGTTATAAATATAATAATTGATAGAAAAGATAAATCTAATTAGTTTTTAAACATAGAAAGTATATTCAAAAACAAGAATGAAAACTCACTTAATAAGTTTAAATAAAATTGAAATTCCAGACATGACATGATTTTAGATTAAATGTTTGTTTTTCTACAATGAGATTCTATATTGAAATTTTCAGATTTTAGATAAATTTCAAAAATTTTATATTAAAAAGTTTATATATTCATAACTCTAAGTCTTAAATTCCATTGCTACAGAGATTGCAAAAAATCTATTTGTAAATAGTTAAAGTTTTTTCAATAATATTGTAAAGGAAAAATATAAATTTTTCATTCTACTAAATATATAGTTAAATATATAGTTATTATTTAACAATTATTAAATTTTCACTAAAAAATTTTTGATTTTTGAAATATTGTAACTTTGAGAAAAAATTAGAAAAATTTAATTAAAATATATGACAAATTAGAAATTTTTAAAATGAGCTCAGATTGACTATTATATATAATTTTTATTCAAGTTATAGCAGTTCAAAGTTAGAAATTTTTTGACCAAAGTTTAATACCATTTTTCTTCTATTAAATTTTAAATCATTAATATTTCTTAATTTATTAATTTTTTATTTTTAATTTAAGAATTGATTATATATTCTTAAATCAAGATTAATAACAAGAGCATTGCAATAAATTAATAACTAAATGGTTATTTTAAAATATTAATACAATTTTCTTTTGTATAATTTCTTATAATTTTTGTTTTATGCATTAAAACATAGTTCTGTTAAAAAATGAAGCCATTTATTATTAATTCCTTGTCATAAGAATTTTTTTTTAATAATTTTAAATATAAGAGAGTTTTAATTTCTCCATTTAATATTATAATTTTTCCTATTTCAAATGATAATATACACTTCTATAATTTTTCAATTCATTAATTTTGATATTGATTTAATGTATTGATATGAAAAAACTTCATTTGTTTGTTTTCACAAAAAATAAAACATTTTTTCATAATTTTTCCATATTTTAATCGAATCCATCTATCAATTCAGTATTTTTAATGGTATTTTTAATCAGAATGTTAGAGGTTTTAGAACATATTCATAATAAAAATTCATCTTTCTTTTTTTTTAAACATTCTGTTAGTTTACATTAAATATATTACTTTCTCTCTAATATTTTTGATTATGTATAATCAACATCTTATTATCTATATTGACAATGGATTTTAATTTTATTTTTTAAGTTGCATCATAATTTAAAATGTTAATATGAATAGATCTGATAATGAAGTATTTATTATTTTTTTGTTTCTTAAATTATCTATAATTCAAAATCATCTTGATTTTAAAATAATTTATACTTTTTCATTTTTTTCGAAAATTTTATTTTTTAAAATTAGCTACTACAGATTTATTAAAAAAATTATAAATAATTTATTTGTTATCCGTTTCTTTTTTATTTTTATAATTATTTCATTTTAATAATTTTCTTTTCTTTGACAAATTTTTGAGTTTAATTAGTTTTCAAGAACAATTAAAAAAAAATAGCATAATAGAAAACTTACTTATTATAGAAAACTTACTATTTAAATTTAATATAGTTATAACTTTTTTAAATAATAAAATAATAAAAAAATAACTTTTTTTAATAAAAGCGAAGCGTTAAAAAGTAATTTTTTTTGGACACAGCTTGTATCCAAGAATTTCAAGACAAAATCAATATAAAATTTGAAATATAAAATAAAAATTTGTTGTTGATTTCAAAAATTTGTAGTTAGTTTCATCACATGTGACTTTTTCAAAAACTTAAGTTATTAATATATTCATATATATATTAAATATAAACTACATTATATTATTACACTAATTATGTTATTAAACTAATTATATTCAATACTATGCATAATTTGTTAAATTACATAGAATGTTTCGAATTTAAATGCCAAAATTTTAAGAGCATGCAAAACATAAACTAATAAAAAATCTTATAAAAATTTGCTCGTTTTTATCTGTTTTGATGAAAATCATGAAATAAAATAGTTTCTATTTTTCCATTTACTTATTAACATTTATAATATTGTATTTACTGAAAATATTGTACAAAATGGTGATGTTTTGTAGTAATGCAATCATTATTTAAAGATGTGTTTTTATCAATGAATAATTCATATGAACATTATTCGCAAATTTTTTATAATTATAAACATTTCGCGAACATTGTTCGTGTAATAATTCATGAATTTCCAATTAATCTAATAATTTCTTCAATTTTTTGAGAGGAATCGATTAATTGTGTTTGTTATTGCATTATTCTTGAAAAATCAAGATTTGTAAAAAAATTTCGAAGAATTTCAAAGAGCTTTTATACAGATCGTGAATAAGGCAAAAATTTTATTTTATTTTAATTTGTTTGTAATTAATTATAAATGATTTATATTACATTATATTTAATTTTATTCAAATAAATGTGAATTTATTAAGTGTGTTCACGAAAAGGTATCATGATAATTATGAAATATGAGCAAATAACGTTCATAAAATGTTCGTCAATGAAAATCTTGGGATGCTTCGTTTTTCTATATTATAAATGTAAGTAATATGTAAACAGATGGTTTTTAAGAAATTTAATTCCAATTCTGTTTACAACTAGTTTGCGAACGTTGGTGAAGGTACATTTTAATATTAATTACTCTACAACTAACTGCTCCACAATTCGATTTTTTATTTATTTTTTTAAGTTAATTAACATAATAAACATAATAACATAATAAAGTTTCTCCTTCAAATTTTTTCAATTGAACAAGATGGCCAAGATATTATTTTCGTTCATTATATATTCATGCCCAATCTATCATCGTGGATAATTTCTATTTAATTAAGATAAGATAAAAGTTGTTCATGAAGACTATCATCTTATAAAACATTTATTAATTGTTTATATAATTAAAAAAAATTATAAACAAAAAAATTAATGTGTTTCTTTTGATTTAACGTAAAATTTTAATTACTAGCCTAAATATGAAATAGTATAAAAAGAACAAAATAAATATTTTTTGTTTTTAATAAATACAGAATTATCAAAAAGAGAAAAATTTATATTATATATTTCTATTTTTTATTAAAAAATATAAGAATAGAGATAAGAATAAAAAGAAGAGATAAGAATAATAAGAAAAAAAGAAATTTTTATATATAATTATTTTATAAAATTTTTTTATTTTTAATATAGCTTGTCAAACTTCTTTATTTTTTTATTAGATAATAAATGTATTTAATAAAGCGTAAATGAAAAGCGGTGAAAGCATACAAATAATAACCTAATATAAATAACATAGTATACAAATATATACAAATAATAACATAATATAAATTGTGTAAATAACATTAGTAATTTATATAATTATTCTTCATGGTAATGAAATTCTTTAGAAAAGTATTGTAATATAGAAATTTGTTACACTATGCATATCATATAATAGCATGATTGTTACGTAGATAGATAGATATTATTACATAGAACGAAATCATATATTCGAAATCTTGTTGCAAAAAAGCAAATTCTACTGGATTTTTCAAAATTATTTGATAATATCTTAGTGAACGAAAGTTGATTGTGAAAGTGTAATTTAAAGATAATATTTTGTATATGTAGATTAATGTCGTAATTATATAAACAAGATCAGAATATTTCCATATAAAGTTCTCTCATATGCGAAAATCATTATATACATTATATACACAATATATATTAAGCACATTCCTATGATATTCTAAATATTTCTATATGTTGATTAGAGAGTATATTATTTTGTAT
>NW_025220655.1:49164-69629 GCF_014066325.1 Apis laboriosa | reverse complement strand
ATTTTATTTAATTTTTTTCAAATATATAATTAATTTTTTTATTCTAACATTATTATTTATTGATCATTTCTTAGGGAAGTTTTATATTCGTCTTTTTATATTATGATTTAATGTTATTTATTTATAGTATATAGTGAATTTAATTTCGAAATTCATTCTATATGAATAACAATTAATTAGTTTATTTATTGTTTCTAAACAAAATATAATTCAATATTTTATAATTCAATTTTTTGTTGAAAAAAAATATTTGTTTTATTCAACTTTTTTCGAAATATCTTGTTTACTCTTATTATATAATATAGTTGTCATATATTGTTTAGTCTTATATAGCCATGATGGTATATAGCCAATACTATCATCATAGTTTAACCAGCTTATGCTATGTGATTGGTCAGTTGTTTTTTTTTTTTTTTTTTTATTATTAATTCATTTTCTATAACTTGTTAACGAAAATGTTTGTAAAAAAAATATTGCTTGAAAATACTTTCGGAACTTCCAGTTAAGATTTCATATTTTTGGAACATTCATTGTACGTCTCTTAAATATATATTATATATTTTATATGTAAATATATATACTATATACTTTTAAACTGAAACAATTTTTATAAGAAATCTATACGCGTTTGCGACAGTGTTGGTAGTAAATAAAAGTTCAATAGTTACGTATATGTGTTTGACGAATAATCTTTCGACAAATGTAACAAGCGGATTATATTACAAATGCAATATGCGTGTATATATGAAAATTAGATTTCTCACAATGTCATAGTAAATAATTTTATCTGACAGTCAAATATATAGTTATAAAGAAAATTATTTATTTATCATATTCGATGATTAGAATACGTGTTCACAATGAAGTATTTAATAAATTTCCCTTTATCTTATTTTTTGGTTCTTCAGAAATCTTTTTCTAGTTCAATTGTAAGAGTCATATTATTCCGGTGGAGCACGATAATATCCAATAATATCATAGCCAACTTCTTAGCGATTACGATATTTCCAATTAAAGAAAGTTAGAGAAAAATTCCTTGAATTGAAATCCTTTATAGTCAGCGTTGTATAAATATACCATAATCAAAGATTGATCAACATATGTTTATTATAGATTTCTCCGAATTAAGATGAAATTAGTTGTCATTTACTTAACCGCATTTAGAGTATGTTTTTTTTGGGATCTTATTACAATTTAGTCAGACTGAAATACGTCAAAAATATATAATTGAAAGTATCAATTAAATTCTTCTCACAAACGGCAATATCCTTACCAACATCAACATCATTTTTTGTTTATGGGGACCGGCGACTGACAGTAATAGAAAAAATTTTTATGCGAGAAATTTCTTCGAAGCAGCTCATAAATCTTAGAAATAATAAAAGCTTCCAAAAACAGGACCAATTAAATTTTTTTGATAATAATAAAAATTAAATATATTTGTTTGCAATTTTTTATAAAAAAATATGAATTGTAAATTTTGCATTCTTTTACTAATCTGTATCACTTATTTTGTATATATATTGATATATTTTTATAATATAAACATATATGAAATCGCCATCATTTTGATCAACTTTTAAAAATCTAAAAGAATTAAATATTGAAATAATAAAAATATGTATATATATATATATAATATTCCTTTTAATTGTACCTGTCCTTTCAATTGAATTGTTCATTTTTAGAAATTAAAAAGTTCATTTTTTAGAAATTAAAAATGTTTATATATATATATATATTTTATTACAACATTCAAAAAAATTCAAATTTATATATAAGTTATAATTATATTGAAAACAGTTTTAAGAAACGTAGTAATCATTTTATTACAGTTTTATTAAAGTCTATCATATTTATTATATTATGTTGTGTAACATTAATTCTTTAATTCATTTCATTTATTTTTTTCATTAATAAATTGTATGTAATAGGCACATTGTTTTTTATTAGAAAAACAATTTTGTATTCATTCCAAACATTATAATAGTCAATATAATATTTTAAAAATAATAAAATTTCACATATAAAGTTTGGATCAGAATTGCATACAATATATTAAAAAATTAATTAAAATTTCAAATAAAGTTAATTTAATTAATAATTTTATTCAAAATAATTCAAATAACTGTAGTTAATTGCAATACCGAATGATAATTAATCGAGATTATAATCGAGACTATTATCGAAATACAAAGAGTATTCAATTATATCGAATCTAAATTATATTGCGATTTTATTGTATGTATGTACTAGTATTTTCTGTTCAATTTCTATGTGATAATAATTCACTATTCATATTCTTGCGGAATTACATTGATTTATCTTGCGTTATCGTCTTTTATTTGTCTATTCTTATTTGTATAAAAATTCAAAAAATTTTTTACATGTGCCATATTCTTTTAAGAGATTGTTGTCTCTATTGTATATTTATCTATAGGAAATCTATTTTCCAATAAATGTATTTTATTACATTTTCCATAAGTTTTTATGATTATTCGTAGAATGCGATGGGAAATTATTATTTTGGATATTGAAATTCCCAAAATTAAGTGACATAACATTTCAATTTGTATTTAAGCCTATTCTTTCTCGTAACGCTCTCATGACATAAGATTTTATATTATCTAGATTTAATTCTTATTTTTAATTTATCTCAAAATCAAAAGAAACAAGATTTAATGTTTGTTAGCAATTAAATCGGTTAATGTTTTATTTGTAATGTTTTATTTCGTAAATGTTTTATTATTTATTGCGATTTTAATTTTATTATTAATATTTCTAATCTCGATACATAAGATTAAAAGTTTTTTTTTTTCTTTGTCGGCAAGAATTAAATTCTATTTGAACAGTATTTATTAGTTGTTTTCTATGAAACAAACAGAAACGTCAACTTTAATATATAATTATATAAATATATAAAATCTTTATAATATATAAAAATTTCTAATTTTCATATAACTTCTACTGTGACTTTATCTTTTAATTTTATTTTAAGAAATACGTAATAGATTTGAGAATCAAAATTATTAAGTTTTACAAAACTTCTTATAGTTTCATTGATAATTTTTTATCGAATTTTTTCGATCATAGTGTGATCTTTAATGGAGTTATTTGTGTTATTTCTTCAAATATAATTATATTTGTAGCTATTTCTTATAATTTGAACTGATCAATTTTGATGAAAATATTCTTTCCATGTTATGTGTATTAAAATTAAATCGTCTTAGTTTGATAGATTTTTTCCTGCACAGTATATTAAAACAGTATATTAAATAGGTATTTAATTAATCTTTAATTAAATAATTAATTCCTAATCCAAAATAATAATATCAAAATTTAAATAGTTATCAAAAATAAATTTTGAAAATCTAGAAATTAATTTATGTTTGGATAAAAAATAAAAAATACATATCTTCACCATTTCTTGATATCCTGAGATAATAAAATTCTGATTACAATAATTTTAACAGAAATTATATCTTTATCTTTTTTCGTTACAATAACAAAGCTATATTCATTGTTGAATACTTATTTTAGAGGTTTCCTTATCTTAGTCTATGATTCTTGGAATTCGAACGATTGTCTTTTCGAAAACTAAAAATCTGGTAATGCTTTTTAAAATTCACAGTGGTCCAGCTCTTTTTGCTATCTTAATAGTAGTCATTCCTCTGTTCTGTTTCATTTTTTTTTATTTTTTATATAATATTTGCTTTTACATATTATTTAATTATGGAATTCTAAATTCATCTTCTTTTACATAACTTTTATATCTTTTCTTTTCTTGTGTTTTTCATTTCTTTTATATTTTTTTTATACCATCAATATATGCATTTCATTTTTTGTATTCCAAATGATATATTACGTGCTAAATATAATAAATATTTAATTTACACGTATAATAATGATGTACCAAAGAAATTAGGTTCGTTACAAATTTTGATATTCATAAAATCTAAATTATTTATTTCTATTCACTTCATATGAACATTTCAGATATAACATGAAAATGGTTATGGAATAATTTCATATACGACATCGTGATTATTGTTTATACTTTCTTGCATGATGCATGCCATAAGTCAGAATCTCCTTTTTTCGTATTTTTGTTTGTAATTTTATATATAGATATTTTTATATTTATATTTTATTTATTTATATTTTTATATAAATAAATATTTCTATATATATTATGTTTTTCCAGCGGCAATAATTTTGTATAATCTATAGACTCTCTCTCTCTCTTTCTCTCTCTCTCTCTCTCTCTCTATATATATATATATATATATATATGTTATTAGTCTATTCGTTCTTTATTTGGTTAATTTCAATCAATAATTTTTTTTTATTTTTTATTTTTTTTTCCATCTTATGTATTATTTATGAATAAGAATTATTTCTTGTTTCGATTTAGTGGAAGAAAGGAGAAGGAAAGAAGAGAAAAGCGAAATTTACTGTATACATCGTTCAATAGCCTCAATATTCATCATTGGGCAGTTTATATAAGTTTGGAAATAGTTATTATCAAATATGGAAAATCTAATCATATTAATAATAGATGACTGTAATAGACTATCTGTCTTGCAAATATTATAAATATTTAATATATCAAATCTCTGGTTTTAATTCCGTTAGTACACTTTTCGAAGATAATTTAATATTTCTTCAAGAAGCAACAGTCTTAATCTTAATCTCAAACAATCGATTCTGTTTTTAAAAAATAACATGAGAAATTCATTATATTATAAAGTTCATTATACTTATAAAGTTCATTAAATATAAATATATTTTGCTGCAAATTTTAAAATAAATTTCAATAATCTCAAATAGTTTTCAAATTCGAAGTATATATATTCAGTCTTACATTACAAATGATTTTGTAATAATGAATAAAAATTTTTATTCAATTTTATCATTCCTAATATTTTAATGTATTTCATCACTGCAAATTGCAGTGTTAATATGAATCGTATCAAAAATTTACATTATTTATTGATTGCTTTGAAAATATATCTTATTATGAACATATTGAAGAAGATAATATAATTGCATTGCAAATACATTATCCATTATTAATACCATGTTACGTTCTATTTGAATTCATTTTTTAAATTTTACTTTTACGTTTTTTAAACTTTAAATTTTTTATTTTTGAATTTTCTCTATTTCGATATTTATGATTCTATAATTTCGTTTTTTTCTATATCATCGTTTATATTTTTAATCCAAATTTGCTTAAATTTTGATTATTCAGATTTCATTATATCTCTAGTTGGAGATGAATATTAATTCTGTTTTTTTTAATATAATTTTTATTATGCGAGGAATCTAATGATGATCTAATAAATTTTAAAAGTCAATTATAATACATATTTCCATTATTTTTATTTTATTTTTTGAATAATAATTTCTTTTGTCAAATAATAATTTAAAATATTAAAGATTATGGATTATTATTCAAAGTTAATTATATTTATTTCGAATTGTTATATACTAAAATTTTAACAATATCAGACACGATAAAAATAAAAACTTTTTTAATTATGAATTACCTTTTCGATAACATAAATTTATTTTTTAAAAAATGTTAATATTCAAGATCTTAATTACTTTTATTTTCTTAATAAGAAAATAAAGAATCTTTATTTTCTTATTAATAATTCTTGCAATAAAAAATTAATCGCTATAATCTATTCAACGAATCGAATGAGTTATAAAAATATTTATATGGATATGAAAAAACATCTACAGTTATTGGCTTAATGTTAACTGTATAATGTTATAGATAAAACGTATTATTATACTCATAGTTTTTGTTTATTTTGTCGTTTTATTTATCTATATATATTATATTTATTGTTATATATAGTTATAGTTTTGTTATTATATACATATTTTTATATTTATACATATTTTGATATTTTTAATATTATATTTATAAATTATATTTATTAAACATATTTATAATATAAATTGATATTATGATAGCTATTTTAAACTACTTTGTCAAAAAATAGGAAAATACATTTCTGTATAACTTTCTTTTTTCTAAATTCTTCTTTTGAATTTTTTTTCATAGTTCGCTTGTATCTGATAATGATTGGAGATTGTATACTTGGCGACAATCGCATTCATTTTTTTATATTTTCACTTTTTTTCTCTATTCTTTTATCTCTATTCTTTCTTTATCTTATTTTTTTTTTCCTTAAAATATAAAAACAGCAAAAATTTTCTGTCGCATTATTTTATCGTCTAAATACACGTTTATACTACTCTTTGAAAAATTTATATCAATCATTTGTTGAATTGTTATTATTATTTGATGTTGTGAATTTATTTTTTAATATTTATTTATGAATTTCGAAAATAATCAAATATCCTACTAAAAAACATATCAAACGGTTTTATATTAGTGATAATGTAACGAAAAATAAATCATTTTAAATATTTATCAAATAAAATTAAAAAATAATCTTAAAATGATTAACAAGAATATAATATAAGCAACTTGTATGCATTTCTTAGAGATTTGAAAAATTTTTTTTCAGATTTATATTATTTATTGCACTACAAAAACATTACATGTAATAATTTTTAATTTATATAATGTTTAGATCAGTCTATAGAATTTACAAAGAACATTAATGAAAAGAGCCAAAAAATATTATGGCCAAAAAACGAAAGAAAATATGAAAAATATTTAATAAAAAAATATTGATAAAAACTCTGATAAAAACACACTTTTTCTTTCGCATTTTTAATAATCAGTGTTTTAAAAATTATCAGTGATTATGCTACTTAATTTCAGAAGAACAAATTTTGTAAATTAAAACTTAAATTTTGTAAAATTGTGAAACATAAATTTTATAAATATAATTTATAATATATATAATATATAATTTTAAATATGAAAGAAATATGAAAGAACAAAAAAGTAGTTCTTTAAATATTAAAATTATATTACAAATTATATTGAAATAATTATATTACAAATTAAATTGAAATATAATATTGAAATATTAAAAGATTAAAACAATTTCGAAAAGCTAATACTTTAAAGTGTAAATATAGTCAAATATATTATGAAACATATATTATAAAAATTTAATACTGGACACAGAAAAAATTACATTAAAGAAAATATAAATATAATTTCTTCTCATAATGTTTTTTTTAATAGATTGTTTGTAATAAACGAGGTTAAAAGATATCATTTGATAAATATTTCATTGTAAGACATGTCAGAAAAAATAATGTCTTGAGAATAATTATATGATATGAAAATAATAATAATAATAATTACTATGAAAATGATTTTGAGAACATTTAAAGATTAGTTTAAAGAAATTTTTAATAAATTTATTAATTTAAAAAGAAGTCCATGGTAATTATAAATAATGCGTAATAACTTTAAAAAAGAACATTTGAAAAATATAATAGACATATCAAATTTGTAATTGTGCAAATTTGTAATTTATTAAAAATACTTCTTTTTCTAATGATAATAAAAATAGAATTATTAAAGAATTATTATAAAATAACATAGAATTGATCCTATTTACATAATAGATGAAATAGCGAAACTGAAAAATATAATAATTTCATCTTATCATTGTGAATTAAATCCAATCTAAATTATATAAGCCCAAATAAAAAATTATGCTGCAACAAGAAATAATTTATTAATATAAATATTTATATTATATTTTATAAATATAAATTAATAATTTATCACCGATATGAAAAATTTATTTTATGAAGCATTAAATATAATTATGATAGAAAATTGACAAGTTTACATACAAATATATATATTTATATACATATAAATATTTTATATAATACAAATATTTTATACAAATATAAATAATTATAATAATACTTTGGAATTAAATACAGAATTCAAAATGAAAAGATATAGATTCATTATTTAAAATTGTATATAATGAATTCATAATAAATAATTTTTTAGTTATATAATGAAAAAATAAAAATGCGACAAAACTTTTGCAATGATTATAGTCAGTTTAAATATTTCATATGGAAAATTTTATCTAACTATGAATACATCTCTATCTTATCCATGTTCAAAGTTGCTGCTTCAATTCATTAAACAGATTATAAATATCATTTTCAACGTTATATTTTCCACGATTATAATATTAAAAAAGGAATTTTCATTTTTCGTAAATAGTTATATTTTATGATTACAATGATCTAGTTATACTATTCATTGATAGAATTTCTGCCGATTTTACATCTTGGATATAAAAAATTTTTTTCCAATTATTCATTGTTAAAAGTCGAAAACTGACGAACGACTTTGAATTTGGTCCTTCAAGCCGGATTCAGCCGAATACAACCAAGGAGTGAATATTTAAAGTGAGCTCGATTCGTCACTGAACAGTAATCAAGAATCTTTGTTATCAAGAAAGAATTCATTTTAATATCAGAGAACTGTCAGTACATTCTTGATCCGACCTGAAAGGAAGATCATCAAGCTTCCAATCTAACGGTATCCAGCATCAAATAGTTCCGCAGCAGTCAGCATTCTAATTGCTATCACTTTCAACGTCGTCGATCTAATCTCCCATCTAATTCCGATAAGCAAATTCTTGTCCTTATGCTAGCAGAGATGGAAGATCAATTGAAGTCATTAATTAATAAGCGTCGTTCGATCAAGGCCTCATTGATGAGGTTTAAGAAATTCTTCGAAGAATCCAGAGAATCAGCTACGCTTACGAAAATTAGAAAACGATATGAGACGTGTGATTCTTTATACGATAAATATGTCAATATTCAAAACATAGAAGAAATTGTTGAAGGGAATTAGAATCAATACACGCAACTCATCATCTTATCGAGTTCGAAAACATATATTTCAATATAATATCCACAATAAAAGATTTTAGAAGACGCCCTCTTTTTCATACAAAAAAGAGAAAAAAATGGCCCTTCGTTAGGATCAAACACTCTTCTATGTCCTCTCTCCTATATCCAGCAGCAATCTCCGGCAATTTTGTCTCGAATAAACTTTGCCGATCTTTGACGGTTCCTCTAAGAATTGGATTAGTTTCATTTGTTTCACTAGTTCAGAATAATAAATCTTTATCGGATTTACAAAGATTTCATTATTTGCGAGTATCGTTAAAGAACAAAGCTGCTCGCACAATTCAGTCCTTAGACGTATCCGAAGCAAATTATAGAGTGGTTTGGGAGAATTTACAAATCCGATATGAGAAAATTGCGAATTTGTTTTCTATTCGGATATACTTTTTGACCTGCCATTAATCAAAACTAAATTGTCCAGCGCTTTAAGAGAATTTGTTGATGATATAAAAAATGATCTTCGTGACTTAGAGAAATTAGGTGAATACCATGATTTGTGGGATGATTCTGATAATTCTTGCAAGAAAACTAGATTCAGCAACGTTATTCAGACGAATGGGAAAAGCGAGCATTGGTTTTAGAACACAATTCTACTTTCAAAGATTTTTATGAATTCTTAGAAGTACGGGTTATATTTGGAGAATTTCTCGAAAAATAAGTAACAGCAGTGTCCAGTAGATAATCAGCGGCAATGTCCGACGAATCCTCCAACGCGCCGATCGGAGCGAGCAATATCGTATGTAATCAATGTTCCTTCCGCATGTCCATCTTGTTCGGACAATCATTCTTTGTTCCAATGCAAAAGATTTAAAGATTCAAGTATAGATGAAAAAAACGAAAACCGTACAACAAGCGAAACTTTGTTTCAATTGTTTACAATCTGTACATTGTGTGAAGGCGTGTACGCGCCGAGTTTGTAAGACATGTGGACGCATCACACGATTATTATTGCATCGAGATAATATTAAAATAGAAGAACTCAAAGTTTCTTCAACGGAACGTTTTGAGCTAAAGGACAATAGTTCAACAATGAATACTTCATCAATTTCATCCTGCGTTACAAATATTGCGATCATTTCTTTTCCAAAGAATATGCCGTATTGTCACTTGCGATTTTTGTGAAGGATAGTCAAGAAAAAAAATAGAAATGCCGAGTTTTATTAGATTCAGGTTCGCAATATAATTTTATTACTCAAGAGTTTTGTAAAAGATTGGGAATAAAATATAAACGAATGAAATTGAGCATTTCGGATATCGGAAGTTCAGTTAATTCGGTATCAGAAGAAATATTTTTTTTGGATACAACAGTTTTAGCATCAGTATCTCTTGTCTGGCCATAGATAAAATTATTATAGATTTGTCAAATCTCTCACTGGTAAAGGAAAATTTAAAAATATTGTCACACATCAATCGTGCATTAATCGGTTCTCAATTCAATCATTGCAGAAAAATAGATCGGGATAGACACATTTTGGACATTGTTATATGTAGATCAACAACGGGCAGGTTTTCGTTATGGCAAAAGATTCAATTTGGTTGAATGCTCGGTGGCACTTTCACTTGGCGTAACCGACAAAATCCGACACGCGATAGGTGTCATCTAGCTAGAAATAGTGATTTAAATTGACAGATTGCCAAATTTTGAAAAGACGCAACAGCCAACAACGGGCGTTATATAGTTAGTACCGTTTCGAAACAACATATTTCAATTAAGTGATTCGTGTAAACAGCCGGAAAAGCGATTGCATTCATTTGAAAAAAAATTATCCAGATAACCGGAATTGCAAACGCAATTCATCAAAATTTCGTGACAAAGTATGAAAGACTAGGATACATAACTCGATTAACTTCCCCTCAGGATGAAGAAAGTCATATAGTTCATATTATCTGTCCCACCACGCCGTTTCTAAAATTAGCAGCACGATGTTGAAAGTTTGCGTCGTGTTTGATGGATCGGCGAAAACCTAAATGATAGTCAAATAGTAGGATCGACCGTTCAGGACGATTTATTTTCCATTTTACTTCGATTTCGTCAACATAAATATGTCATGTCAATGGATATAAAAAAGATGTATCGTCAAATATTGGTTAGAACAGAGAATCGTAAATTCCAGCGCATTTTGTGGAGATCGAATCCTGCCGAAACCTGCCGATTAACACGTACGAATTAAATACAGTCACTTATTCGTTTTGCGTCTGCATTATTCCTAGCTATACACATTAAGAAAAATAGGAATTCGATGCGCGAAAACCTTTCCAAAGAGCAGTCAAATTATAATGAAAGATTTCTATGTCGATGATTTACTAACGGGAGCGGACAATATTTCGAAACTTCGACAGAGACGGCAGGAGATTTCGAATACTTTAACACAAGCCAAATTTCCTCTGCCAAAATGGGCCTCGAATTGTTTAACAGTCATAGCTGATCCCCACAACATTATTTTTCAAGTAGAAATAGCGGCTGAAAAGGATCCTAAGACACTGGATTTATTATCGATGCGCTTCGATTTTCTATTACCTTGGCAACGCATTCGTGAATAACCAAACGGACAATACTGTCTCAAATAGTGCAGTTTTACGATCTGTTAGGATTAATAGAATCTATAATTACCCGGATCTTGATGCAAGGTCTGTGGAAGATTCAATTAAGTTAGGACGAGGTTAGGACGAATCAGTTCCTCAGGAAATCTATTCTGATTGGATGTCATTTCGATCAGATTTAAAGCAATTAGCGGTTCTCAAAATAGTGCATTAGCAAAGAATACAGGAAATGTAGAATTGCATGGTTTCTCTTATGCCTCAAAGAAAGTTAACGGAGCATGCGTTTACTTGCGCTCGCCGATAGGAGCAGGTAAATGGAAGGCACGACTACTCTGCGCTCCTATCAGTCTCTTTTCCTCGATTAGAACTTTATGATGCACTACTATTTATTACTATCTCAATTAATATCAGGAGTTAAAGCGGTACTTACTACAGACATTATTCGGGAATATTATTGATCAGATTCGACTATAGTGCTTGCATGAATAAATAATTCATCCAGTAGATAGAAAACGTTCGTAGCTAATAGGTTGCAGAGATACAAGGCGCATGTCATCATCAAGCATGGTGTCACATAACGTCACGCGATAATCCAGTCGATCTTATATCTCGCGGTGCAAGTCCCAAAGCTTTACAAACTAACCCTCTGTGGTGATCAGGATCCACTTGATTAACAACAAATGCTAATGAATCGTTTCAGCAAATAAGCCGATAGTCGATGTACCAGAAAAAAGGTAATAAAAATTGCCTTGACAAATTGTGGACACGAAAATGGTTTATTGCGGAGGCACTTTGATTACGTGTCTACACACAATAACTTACTGCATTAGATTTATTATAAATTCACGAATAAAAACGCACAATAGACATTTGAAAAATCAGCGAGAATTTGGAAATTTGACCACTACTGAGTTGACACAAGTTTAGTATACCTTACTCAGGAGGAAACCTTTTCAGCCGAGTTATTCTGTCTAAAGACAGGCAAGCCGCTTCCAAAATCCAGTCATTATATATATTTTTAGATGAGGATGAAATTATCAAAGTGGAAAATTGTGAAATGCACCCATACATTTTCAGAAAAGACATCCTGTAGTATTGCCGTAAGCACTCGTTTACGGAAATCATAATAAGGAACGAGTATATTGCAGAGACTATTGCATGTGGGATGTTAATGTCATTGCGTGAACGATATTTGTCCATAGCCTGCAAATCCTCGGTAAGGAAAATCATACGAAAATACATAAAATGTTTCAAGGCAAGGCCACGACTCTTAAAATACGTAATGGGCCAGTTATCTGCGACTCGGGTAACGCCGGCACGGCCGTTTTCAATCTGCGGTCTTGACTACGCAGATCCGTTTCCAATAGTTCGAGTACCATCAATAGCCTGACAATAATTTATGAGCGCACATGGTTTTCCTAACGTTTTCCAGATCTCTAATTTAAATAAAGGTGTCAGAGCAATGGCCACTTCACGAGCCATATTTGCATACCATGCTATGGACCACCGTGAAAGCGAGCGCGGGAGTTCTGACAACTATGCACTGCGATGCGACTCCGCGAGGGCCCATTCTTCGTGCCGTCCTCCAATGCGATCATTGGTCCTTCCAACTCCCTCTTTATGTATTTTTTCAAAAGGCAAGGATTGTATCGCAATAAAGTTGATATAGAAATAGAAACCAGAACAAATTAAATTCGACGACGTTACAGTGTACATCAAAATACAGTTAGAATTATCACAGTTAATCGCAAAAAGTATCACTATTCATTCATTACGAATTCATAATATAAACGAATATACAATCCTATGATAGATTGTCCTTCGAGTAGTTATATCATATATTTAGGTACCTTATTTGTGCAATATTTAAAGTCGTTCACCAGTTTCGATTTTAATATTCGTGATACCCGACTCTTTCAAACTCTGTCTTTAACATTCATTATTATTAAATCGCGAATGTTTATGATTTTAAAATATATTGAAATATGCAAATAACATATGAAATATAATATATGAACATAGAAGAATGGAAGAAATATGTGAAATATAGTGTTGTGAATAATTATAAACTCACACTTATTTTGTTTTTGTTGTTGCTGTATGTTTTCGTTATTACTTTTAAAAATCCATTTAGTAAATTTTACTATATTTATGATAAGATAGTACGATTTTTTTTATGTAAACATAAAACATTTTTTTGTTATCTTTTCTTCATACAACATAGTAGCTGAATGTTTCAACATAGGAGATTTGATATGAATATTTATAAACTCAGTCGTTTTTCAATTCTCATTCAGAATGTAGTTTTGTCAGATCTATTCAATAAGATATAATATTACAGTGAGTTTTTAAAAATATTTTTTAAGGATCTCTGAAACAGTTCCATACATTACATTATCCGCGTGTCAAGCAATTGAATGATATAGAAAAATAACGAATAATCGATTTGAAGAGTTGTAGGAAAAATGAACGATAAATTGCGAATATAATTAATAGATCCCAAAATGTAGTTATAAATTTCTTGAAACTTGGCGTTGAAAATTACGAGAAAAAAGGGATTAGAATGACTTACATTTTCGTCAACTGTAAAATAAAATTCTAATGAAGATATCAAAAACTAAAACTTCTTTATTTAAAATTATAATTTAATTTGAAATGTAATTTTGTAAGAAAGTGAGTTACACATTCTGCAAGATATAAATATTAGAAATGTTTGCGGAAATCACTATTTATAAAAGCGTTATATTGAGGTTAGACTAAAATTTGCTAAAAAATTCATTCAAAAAAGTAGTATGTGGAGATTTGTGATCTGGAGCGATGAAAAAAAGTTTAATTTTGAGGCCTGATGGGTTTAATTATTATTGGCACGATTTGGGGAAAGAAAGAAAGATCACGGACAACTCAGAAAGATGGATCACTTATGGTTTTGGCTGTTTTTAAAAAAAATTTTTTAAAATTTGAAATGGTTTTTGTAAACAATAGAATAAAAGTTGCTGATTATCAATAGATATTACACGACTATTTTTTATCTTTTGTAACATTAACAGAAGACGATAAAACGATTTTCCAGCAAGATAAATGCTTTCATTCATACATTCTCTACAAAAAAGTGATTTCAAGATTTCGGGATCGAGTTATTATCATGCCCAGCACTGAGCTTTGATTTGAACCCCATTGAAAATCTGAAGTATCCTTGCGAGGAAAGATTATGATTAAGAGAAACAATCAATAGAAATTATTGTCGAATTTAAAAAAAAAAGAAAAAATCTGCTTGGGCAGATATTCCAAATGACATTTTAAGTAAGCCATTTTGTGTTCCTGGCCACCTCCTACATGTAAATAAAAGAAACTGTATAAAATAAAAAATATTAAAATTAATAATGAGTCTATACTTATTCATAGCTTAAACCACAATTTTAAGAATAAAGCCACTTTTTCTAGATTTTTGAATAACAAAGCTTTTATTTTTTTGTTTGCTCACTTTTGTTTTACATTAGAATATAAAAATGCATAAACGGTTTTGTCAATTTTTGTTTCAATACTATGAAAAACATAAAAATATGATTGATTTTATAATTATTCACAGCATTGTATATAATGAGTATCTTGAAATATATAATAATAATACTTTATATGCAATCTAATTATTATATTTTAAAAATTTATTTTCTGTATTTGACTTTATTTCGCTTTTACTTTAATTAAAAACAAAAAAATTTTTTTAAACTCACTTTTATATAATATTTAGCTCCAATCCGTTCCTAGATAGTATATATTATAAAAATAATTATTACAAAGTTTGCTGTTAACAAGTTCGATTTTATGATGATCAAAAGCAAAGTCCATATGTTAATGACATTATCGCTAAGGTTTGAAGTTACAAAAATTTTCGATAAAGTTCTAAGTTCAAAAAGTTCTTGAAAATTAGGATTTTAAAAGTTCGAAAGATTCAAAATAGTTCTCGTAATTCTCAAAATTCTAGTCGTTCAAAAAGTTCTTCCAAAACGCTGTTACCTTCTAAAACTCCCTCCATGTTCATTTTGCGGATCTTCAATAAGTTATATCTTCAGATTCTTTCGTTAGAATTGAACTTTCTCTAACGGAAGAAGAGTCTGATTGGAGAAAATGATAGCGAAAGATATAAAATGACAATTTTACTTATTTACACGCAATTTTATAAGACAGTATAAGACCAATAAAATAAAGAGTATAAAATAATAATAAATATAATAAAATAGAGAGAATAAAATTATAATAAAAATAATAAAAAAAATAAAATAAAAAGAAACAAAAAATCCTGTTGTTATTATGATAGATAATGGAACAATCTATCAAAAGGAATAAATTGTAGATGTTTTTATTAAATTTTTATTAATATAATTAAATTTTTTAACAATGTTTATCACATAAGTCTATACTACAATAGAATTGAAACTACTTATGACATGAATGATGATAAATAATGTATAAATATGTATAAATAAATAAATATATTGATCTAATTTCATAAATTTCTAATAAATGATTCCTTATAAACATTGTTATGTAATTAATTCTTGATTACTTTTGATTTTTGCAATATTTTTTTCAATCATCATTGTATACTTTTCTATTCATTATACTTTTCTATTTTATTCTATTAGGCTGCATTATTTTTTATAATAGTTTCTTCAATTTTGTAAAGTAGCTTAGTAAATAAATTTGTATCATTTTCATATTTAATGTTGATTTTTTTATCTTTCATCAAATTTTAAAAAAAATAAAATTTTATGTCGATGTATTTAATTTTTTTTATTAAACTTCTGATTTTATGCCAATTAATATAACTTTGATTATCCTTGTAGATTGTGAATATTTGATTGAATATTTTATTGAATATTAGATTGAATATTTTATTTTGGGTGCAAGTTGTTTAATAACTTTTCTATTCATAATATTTCTTGACATTTATTGCTCAACATGATATATATTCTATTTTTGTCAGTGAAATGATTATTCAATTTATTTTTCAATATTTATTCAATATTATTGAATATTGATTATTTCAATATTTCTCATGTATTCAGAATTTTCTATCAATTCTTGTTTCTATTCAATTCGTATATATAATTCATTTTTTTTCTTTATATAATCCCCAAGTTTTAGCTTATGTCCGATTTATTAAATATGTATGATGTATTATTTTTTGAATACATAATTATTTATTTAGCTTTTATTGAGTCAATATTGCTTGACTTTTTTATTTTTCTTTTCAATATTATGGTATTTGCCATTACAATATCCGATTTTATTGAAGTCATTGTATATTAGGTTTTCAATAATAATTTGAAAATCTTTATTGCTATTTAAATTGATTTTAATTTTTAACTTTTCATATTACGTTTATTGGAATGTTCGATGCTTTGAATCATTTAATCCACATATATTAATAATGTATTTTATATGTACTTTTTTTATGTATGTAATATTTTATCAATGCATATTCAAATAATTTATGAACTTACTTAATGATTTTGTATATTTCTAACAGAATTAAATATTTCTATAATTTTTCGTTATGAATATTCGTATCCGTATATTCTTTTATTCTAACTTATTTTATTTTCGTTTTTTTTTTATATATAGACATGGTCCATTTTGCTTTTTGTTTGTATTTTAATTTTTGAATTCTATAGTAATATATTGTGATTTAATTGATGATGGAAACAATATTGAGATTATTAATAGTTTTATATCAATAATGAAATTAATATAAAATAATATTATTAATAATGAAATATATATTTGGGTTTCTTTTTTATTTTTCGTAGATAACGATATGATTGTGTAATTTCTTGATTCTTGCTTGTTCTGTTGAAGAGCCAAAAAAAAAAAGAGAAAAGGTAATTATATCTTATATATTTTTTTGCAAACAGGACTTAATTTACAAACTAACTTCAATATAGTGTACAAATAATATACTTTTTTTGTACAATTCTATACATAAATTTTCTTTTTTTTATATAGACATTATATATAGACATATAGACATACATATAGACATCTTCTTAAATTTGACGTAGTAGAAATAATTTTTTCTTCTGTATCAATATTTTATATTTATTTTTATTACATATTATGCTATTGATATTCTAGCAAATGTTTTCGCTCTTGATATATTTTTATGAGCGCATTTTCTAAATTCTTAGGAAATAATCTCCTTTCTAAAACATCTTGATAACCAATTAAGATTCGTTCTGCTGAATACAATTTATGCATTGAATACTGATATGTTATTCGTATTCATAACAAATTCGTATTCAATATAGATTATAATTTTGATCATTTAAATTATCATACTGGTAATCAAATAAAAATATTCACAGAATCTTTTATGTAATATTTTTTTTATAATGAGTAAATAATAAGTAATATAAAATATAATTGAGGATAATTAATTACATATTTTTAGATACTTATTATATATTACAAAATAAATCTTCGCAAAATTTTAGAAAGTGTTTAAAATATTAACACTTTTGGATGAATTTTAAATATCAAAAGGATGAAAAAAGTTTACATATACATATATCTGATACAACTTCATTAATGAGTTAATAATATTTTAAAATAGATTGAGAAGTTGGAAAAGCAAAAACGTTCATGAATGAATGATCGTATTACAATACCGTATTACAATATTGCAAATCTTTTCAATGAAAGTAAATATTGATATACGGTATACAATATTTTATATATAAATGATATTATTGAATATTATTATATTATATTATATATATTATATATTATATTATATATTATTGAATATTTTTGAATTTCAGTGCATTATAATATTGTACGTGATGTATGTACATAATGTAACTATACGTAATATTGTAATATGTAAATATTGTATAATATTATTATACGATTTTCATATATCGTTTAAAAAAAAACTTTATTACTTTATTTTACGTAAATTGAAATCTACATAATTTGTTATTTAATAAAAACTTATCTCGAACATATATAACTTATAACAAATTTTACAATATTTAGCGATGATTACACAATATTTCATTTAAATTCATAGATGAATAATTACACTCAACCTGGAATCCATAGGAACAAATCAAAGTATAGTTTTGAATTAGAAATTTAAAATTAAATGTATTTTTAAATAATTGCTTATTTCTTTTAATTATTTTCATATATAAGAAATATATTTCATATATACAAGAAAGTTCCAATGATACTTAAATCAATTTGAATTTCAAATTGCTAAACATAAACTAGTGAATCAATTGACAAATCTTTATTTTGATTTCACTTGCATTTAATGTTTCTTATTTTTATTCTTATTCTTATATAGAGAGAAATAATACTATGATATGATACTGTTGATAGTGCACTTAGCTAAGTGTTTTCGCTCTTCTATTGTAAAACTCTTAATGCAAATTTAATTAAGCTTTATTGAATAAATGTATATATGAATATTTTCTATTTTGTTTTGATATCTAGAATCCGCTATTCAAAGGGTTCTCATATTTTTAAACATCTTGTAACATATCTGAAAAATTAAAAAAATTATAACAGATGTTATGCTATAAAAAACTATTATTAAAATTTATTATTAAAATTTCGCTTTATTAAAAAATATTAGTTATTTATAGAATTTGTTAACATAAAACAAAATGCGCTTATAATAGTTTAAAAGTTTAAATATAGTTGGATAATAAATATTTTGTTTACTTCAATTATTTTTGAATATGATGATAAATTTTCCTTATTAATTTTCTTTATTAATTTAATTTTTATTAATCAATAGATCTTCGATTAATAGAATTTATCTTCATTGTTGTCATAGATCTGATAATTCATTGAGACATAAATCCAAGAAGGTGCAAAGATCTAAGATTTAATTTATACGGATTTTGATGTCTTTATTAATTAATATTAGATATGTTTTTAATTTTTTTTCGACAATACATAATCTTGTCTACATTGGATTTGGTTTTGAAATAGTTTTCCAGATCGTACCGCCATCAAAATACAAAAAACATACGACAATTACGATATCTTGATCTTATCAATATTTACCAGAAATATGTTTCAGCAGGAATCGAATTATACAAAACTATCGAATCATTTCATATCTATATTTTTTCGCAGATACTAGAAAAAATCGAATACAACTCGATCTCAAGAGAATTATTATTGTTGCCATGTCAGTTCTAAACTAAGCATTGCATAATAATTAAAAAGAACAATTATGAGATAGAGATAATAAAAATTTCACAATAAAGAAGATCCGTGAGAAACATAAAATCGATTAATCCTTATATAAATCCAAATATCCATGTTAATTTTCATAAATAACAAAGTTATTTTTGGTTTCAATAATATGAAATATATGATCATCATTCTGAACAATATTTTCCTACGTATAATAAGCGAATTCTTTATTTTTAATTCTTCTTAGTTTTCGACATATTCGCAAAAATACTGTAAGTATTTATCATTATGTATCATTTTAAAATTTTCTTTAAATGATGCATATTTACAATATTTATTATTATGTATTATGAACATATATGGAATAAAAATAAAAGAGAGATATACTAGGCTTCTCCCTCTACATTCCCATTTCTTAAAAAATTTCTACTCTTTGAATCGACTTTTATATCGATTTTTGTGAAAAAAATTTGTAAAAAATTTTATATACTTGAATTTTAATATTATATAATTTACATACTATTTGTTACACAACTACGATACTCAAATATTTATATTTCATTTTATGAATGGAAATTTTTTTAAAAATTATTTATAAAAATAAATAATTTTTAATATTATTTATTTATTAACATAAAAAAATGTGATTAATAATTATTCTATCTAACTTTTACATGTTATCATTGTATTCAGATTGATTTTACAATTTCTGACAACTTTTTTTTCTTTTTCTTTTTTTAAATAAGATTTGTTTGATATATCGTATGATCTCATAATTTTCTTTCTTCTTTTGCATTCAATGAGAATTATAATTGTAATGT
>NW_025220655.1:0-48412 GCF_014066325.1 Apis laboriosa | reverse complement strand
CTAGAAATTATCTAAGTTTGTTTTATTATAGAAATAATAAAAAGATTAAGATTAAAGGTACATTACTAATAGCATAATTTTTAGATAATCTAATTATAAATCAGATCAAGAATGCCTTTTACTGAGAAAATTGTATTGAAATATAAAACATTTACTTTTTGATATATGAATTTTGATATATGATCACTTCCGATTTAAAAAAAAAAGTTATTCTAATTAAGATGCATAGTGCAACAGCTAAACGTAATAAAAAATATTATGATTGAAATGATAATTTATTTTTTTTTTTTTTTATTTTATGCAATTCAGATATATTTCATTCTTTTTTCTCTTCTAATATAATTCTAGGAATATTTGCTGGAAGAATTGTTTTTTTTTTTATACTTTTAATAACTTATTTGGTATATTTAATAATTTCATTATTTTTATAAAAATTTATGCACTAAAAATGTTATTTATTATTCATGAATATCGAGAAATAAATATTCTTAATTCATAATTTTTAATTCTTAATTCGATTTATGATTTTAAAGCATAATATAAAAACACATATGGTACATTCAAAAATTAAAACAATAATCGCAAGCATAATTTATTAATTAATTTATGCTCGCACATATATTAGAATAGATGTTTATTTTTCTAATTTTTGCAATAGTAACTAATATTTTTCATAAAAGAAAAATAAAGCTTTATTCTTTAAACAATCAAACTTTAAATTCTACTGTTCACAATTAAAGAATAGAATGAACACATTCAACTAGATATAAATAAAGAAATATAAGAAATATAAATATATAATTCACATATATATTAGATAGATTTAATTTTGTCATTTATCATTTTACTTCGAATAATAAAATCATGTACAGAAATACTGATTATCGCAAGCAAAAATGTTTTTACTTTAAGAATTGACTCGAGTATAACTTGACAGAATAAAAGAATGAATATAATGATTACCAAAGTTCAAAATTTCGAAGAAATACCGTGAGTAAGGAAAACAAAGAGATAATAATGAAAATTTCATTTGCAGTAATTTTTATCATATTTTTATAAAGATTGTAGTATTGAATTATTAAGGTTCTTCCAATTAAAATGAATCCAAATACATCGGATTAACTTCAGATAATTAATTTAATATCTTATATATATATATATATATATATATATATATATATAAATGTCTATAATTTTACATTATATTTATATTCGTATCCGTAAAAATATTATTATAATAATTTTGTGCATGTAAGTTAATAGCTGGGTGCTTGTAGAATGCTCTTCGACATCGTAACAAATAGTATTTATTAAAGATGAGTGGACTATATAAAATTACACGTATGGAACGCGTGTCTATTAGAGAGCAGGGTCTCTCAATGTCACAGCAGGTAATCATGTCCGACAATTAAAGCATATGGTATTTGGCGATCAGACTACGATATGTTCACAATCTTTTTTAGCAAGTGAAGTTCGTCCTTAGAAAAATCCCTTCCCTAAATTGGGAGGATTATAGTTTCCCGATGGGTTAATAACTAATAATATCGCAGCCAATGCCCGGTTCGCGATTGCCTTCAAGTTCGAGGAAATTTCTTGCATGATCTGTATACAAAGATCTCATGATAAATAAGAAGATCGGCGCATTTCTATTATAAATTCCTCTAGAACTAGAAAAGAATTAAAATGTTATTTGTTTTTGAATCAGTCGCGTGTGAAATATCATCTTTATAATGGTTCAACCATTCTGAAATATGTCGAAAATATACAATTTTAAGTATCGGCTAAATTCTCAAAGTTAGTCTTCTCAGATAATATCATCTTTTATTTAGACTTAATAGAGATCTGCGGGCGATAATAATAGAAAGAGTTTTTTATGTGAAAAGTTTGTCCGAATATAATGTTTATAAACTTCTCGAATATATAACTTGAACAGCTCGCATTCAATCTTACAATCTGACAATATTTATGTCTATAATTAAATTATGCTTACAAACTATTGTTTGTCGTAATTACTGAATTGATTANTATTTATTAAAGATGAGTGGACTATATAAAATTACACGTATGGAACGCGTGTCTATTAGAGAGCAGGGTCTCTCAATGTCACAGCAGGTAATCATGTCCGACAATTAAAGCATATGGTATTTGGCGATCAGACTACGATATGTTCACAATCTTTTTTAGCAAGTGAAGTTCGTCCTTAGAAAAATCCCTTCCCTAAATTGGGAGGATCATAGTTTACCGATGGGTTAATAACTAATAATATCGCAGCCAATGTCCGCTTCGCGACTGCCCGTTCCTCCAAGTTCGAGGAAATTTCTTGCATGATCTGTATACAAAGATCTCATGATAAATAGGAAAATCGGCGCATTTCTATTATAAATTCCTCTAGAATTAGAAAAGAATTAAAATATTATTTGTTTTTGAATCAGTCGTGTGAAATATCATCTTTATAATGATTCAACCATTCTGAAATATGTCAAAAATATACAATTTTAAGTATCGGCTAAATTCTCAAAGTTAGTCTTTTCAGATAATATCATCTTTTATTCAGACTTAATAGAGATCTGCGGGCGGTAATAATAGAAAGAGTTTTTTATGTGAAAAGTTTGTCCGAATATAATGTTTATAAACTTTTCGAATATATAACTTGAAGCTCACATTCAATCTTACAATCTGACAATATTTATGTGTATACTTAAATTATGCTTACAAACTATTGTTTGTCGTAATTACTGAATTGATTACTTTTTTATCTATATAAATTTTCAATGATAATAAATGATTATAATACAATAATTAAAATTAATAATTATTGTGCTTATATATTACAAATATATATAATTATATATAAACTATATATAAATATATAAACTATATATAATATAATGGTTACAGTCCTCGAATTATTACTGCTCTCCTGATAAGTTGATTTGTCCCTGATTTCTGTGGTGAACTCGTGGTGAATTCTCCATTGATAAAAATCTTCGATACGAACCTGTTGAAAATCATCCAATGATACTACACGTATCACGCTATTCTCCCCTGGATGCATTTTTACAATGCTACCAACTTTCATCATAGTTTTTTTCCCTTAAGTCTATGTAACTTTTTTCCTTAATTCTATGTAAACTAGACAAATAAATACGGATAAATAAACCTTTGTTATCACTTTACTGCGCACTCGTTTCTTAACAAAGAATGGCATAATCTACTCCCGTATATAAAAAAGTGCCTGAACTTGGATCATAATTATAAGTAGCTAGTCCATTAGACAGTTTGTATCCTTGGATTCCGTTCCAGTACATTGTATATATTTATGCAGCATGCCTCGTATAGTGTTCCTAGCTATAAGTGACTAATATCGTCTATAGATTGATGACGAATTCGCAATCGGCGTGCAATAAGCATTCGTGGTCGCAACACATAATAAACTTCGTAATAAACTCTCCCTTTGGCAGTATAGGATGTCATTAGTTGTACGTTAGTTGCATATCTTAAGGAAATGCTCGATCTTAAGGAAATCTCGATCGTCGAGAAAGATTTAAACACCGTGCATTTCTCTTCCTATACTTATATCCTACACCGTGCATTTTTCTATCTGCACTTATATCGATGATCTCCTGTGCAAATTGTACCCATGCTAAAATAGCGAAATCAAAATCGGACCTACTGAGAAAATGACTTGATTGATTCTTCAATATTGTAGAGGTTTGTGAAGTTTGTCAAATTCGCGCGCGAATCGACAGATAAAATTTTAAACTATATACAATTACTCGTACTAGACGCGTATAATTCGAATATTTGTGGAAAACAACGAATTTTAGATCGCGCTGTATTGTTATTGTCACAAATGGGAGCCTGTTTCTCGGGTAGTTTTCATGGCAATGGTTCAATGGGAGAGCATTCCATAATAATAATTACGATTCCATAATAACCAGTGGGGACCGTTCCACTAAAGACGCGCGTCAATAATAACTTTGGTTTTCGAATGAATCGTAGTACCACGATTCGTGAAGAGATCTGTATTTGTGATAGCAACGAATGTTTTCGGATAACCTTTAATTCAGGCAAACATAATCATGGAGTCACTCCAATAGCTTTTGCTCGCAAATGTAATATGGAAATATGTCCGTACCTTGCTTGCCAATTCTGAAAGCAATAAGATTCTACAAAATTCTAAGCGGCAGGCTAATTGTTTTGAAGGAGGTAACTTGCGATTTTGCATACAGTAAATGCATTTTTCGAAGCGAATTTCTTAGAAACTTGTAAATATATACAGCACTTTCTGAAGAATCATAAATCCATGCAATTTTACTATAACTATTAGAGCTTAATGCACATGGAATGGTAATATATTACAGAAATTCAAAATCAGATAGATGCTCTTCGAATTCAGTATAAGTAGTTTGGGGCACTGATTCATCCCACGACAAATCTAATTGTATGTAAATTAATTATGCACGGATCTACCAAATCAAGATCAAATATTCGCACAGTTTCTGAAAAAGAATAATCCGCTTCGTAATCCAAGAAGCAAGTGGATCGTTTATTTTAATATTTCTCGATCAATAGTACGTTCAGCCGTTTCTGAAGGGAGCCGATTGAAGTAGTTTTTCCATGTATGTCGTAATAATTTTTGAACTTTGTTAGATTAAATTTGCACCGATCGTGTCTATCAATTAATTTTCTTAACTCTCGTTTAAGTGTGCTTTAATACGAATGAGACTCAACAAAAATTCGACTCAGATAGGATTGAAGTATATAAGTATATATTAAAATATACATATTGAATTTCAACTTTTCTGTTTAGTAATCTCATATCGGAAAATAAAAAATATTAAATTTAAATGAAATAGAAACAAAAGTTTTTCAATTGATGGTTCAATTGGTTTATGAATTTCAAATTGATTCAACTATCATTCAAGTATCATTCAAGTATCATTAGTGAATTTCATACATGTGAGGATAAGCAAGTTTATGTGTAGTAAAAAAAATATATTCAATCTTTGTAATCTGAAATCTTAATGGAATGTGTTTTGATTTGCTCCTATGGACTTGAGTAAATAGGCAGATTAAGTGTCATACAAAATATAATAAATTTAAATATAAATTTAAATATATTTGTACCATAAAATAATTTATATATTATATAAAGATATGGATTTATATAAAGTGGTATATATGTTAATAATCTGGAATTTACTAAAACTATTCGAGATAAGTTTTTGTTAAATAAGAAGTTACATAATACGTACATTATATTACATTATACTAAAATTCATTTAACATAATCAATTCTATATATAAAAAATTATCAGTATATTTATTTTCATTGATTTATAACTCCTCAATTAGATCTTATCGGACATACATATATATGAACTTTTTTTATCGTTTTGATGTCTAAAATCCAAAGATGTCCTACATTTTTATAAACACACTGTATAATAAATAAAATTTCCTTCACATAAATAAATATTTACATAAACGGAATTCTATTGTATATAATGCTATTGCTTGTTATTTCAGTCATTCATCAAATATTTACCAATCTCGTTGTCTGTCTTAGCTTAATTGTAAAGCTAATCGTAATGTTCTCTCTTTGTCTTCAGCTAGCTTATTCAGTATATTCATAGAAATGCGAAAGCGAATATAATAAAGATTCCTAATTCGCTTTCATGTTCGCGTAAAAGTTAGCTGTATAAATGTTCTAAGATAAATTAAGCCATTTCATACATACTACTCATAATACCACAATAATTACTTAAAAAAGCATCTGTTATCTTGGAATAATGGCTTATCTTTATATCTGATGGATATTGAAAATTACTGATAGCGAATGCTCTTGAACTTTTTTCTTGATAAGAATGATACAGATTTACAATCATTTTCTTATAGAATAATAATTCTTTCTTTCATTAGTACATCTATATACTCAATGAATTCTTCGAAGCATTTTAGCATTCATAATATAATTGAAAATGTTATATAGGAATTTGAATTTTCCGTCAAATGATGTTACATACATATTATATAATCTTTTATAATGATATTTCAGGATATTACATATAGAGAGATGTGATTTCTACAATTATGTATTAAAAAAAACATCTGTTATCGATATTAATGACTACAAATAAAGTTGCAAAAAAAAAAAAATACTGCGAATATCTTGTGAAGATTTCTTATAAGAATGATAAGGACTTGAAATATATCATAATCGATTTGAAATCTCTGATTCAATAGCATATCTGATTTTGTTGAAAGAAACATCTGGAGATGTCATCATTTTGTAACTGATCAGATAATCTTCGGTAAAACAGAAAGATGTTGAATCAATGAAATTCATAAGAGAATTTCTTAATGTAGCCTTTAATTGACAAGCCATCAATCTATCGGATCGATCAATATTATTTTTGTATTTTATTACTAATAAGTGCACAAGTTCCATTGTGGGATTTTCCATAATTGTATAATATTCATAGAACTGCTTATGATTTTTTTTTTTTTTAAGGCTTTATCATCATTCTCGTTTCTTTTTGTTATTTTATTATATTATTTATATTATTATTTTATTAATATATTGAATGCATTTCTCTCTACTTTTCCATTATTAAAATTGTGTTATGGCATAATCGTATCATCTTTGTTGCCTGTAGGTAAGTTTTTGTTTTTGTTTATGTTGTTATTCTTAAAGTCTTTAGAATCTTTGTGAGTATATCACCAGATATATATAGATGCAGTGATTTTTCTTAAAGATCTGAATCCTTAGATAATTTATTTTGAAATTCTGTTGATAATCATCTTTCCTAATATTCTATTCATTATATATATGCTCGGATTTATTTTGTAAGGAGATGATGCTTCTAATTATACTGAATAGTATTATTATCATTATTGGAAGAAATCATATCTTGAAGCATTCTTTTTTTGTTGCTTTTTGATGGCCTCTACAATTCTTATTCAAATGAAAAATTGATTATTTTCGAGGCTTGTTTAGAAATCTTTCTCTTTCGATTAATAATAAATTGCATTTTTTCACAAAAATTTTTTTTTTTTGTTCATCAAACTTTCGGTGATTTTTTTTGTAATCTATTTAATACTTGTAATTTTGTCAAAAATTAATTTATTCGTTAATGTTAAGGATATTCAGAAGACAATAATTCAACAGTAGCATAAAGCTAAATTATATATATAGAGTATATATATATATACTCTATTTATATGATAAATTGTTATAATTTTTTTAATTTAGTATGGATTATGTAATAATGTATGATTTATTTTTTATTTTTTCAAACATGTAATATTAATCGTTTATTTGTTAGAAAAATTTTGTTCTGTACTGTAATATTGTAATTTTATCACAATAATAATTAGTTAATTCATTATTCGTAATATAATTCGATATAATTTTTTATCAATAAAAAAATATTTGTTATATGCAATATATATATGCTCTTTCTTTGACATATGTTGCTTAAACTTGTTTGGCGACATGTAGCCAAAGCTGCTATCGATTCAATTAGACTACACGGTCCGTGATTGGCTAATGTTTGTTGTTAATTCATTAATAAAATTATAACGAAAATTTTTGTAAAAGAAAATGTTGTTTGAAACTTAAGGATCTCTAATTTACGGATATTTCAACATTTTTGAAACAAACTATAATATTGCATATTATATGAAAAATTATCTTTACATTTCATTTAATTGTACATTATTAGTATTATATTCATTTTCAAAGTCTTAAATTAGTAGATTCTCACATATCAATTTATAGTCTTTGGATAGCTTAAAAGCCTAATATCTGAAATTAATATCTGAAATTACACATTTATCATTTTACAGTTTTTTAACAATGTCATAGAGATCCTTAAATTAAGAAATCAGGTTTTTAGGAAACATTAGGAGTATTTTCAAAGTTTTTCAACATATCCTGTTTGATATTCATATAAAATTTTCTTTTTCTTATCTATATATATTTTATTATATTCTTGACTTTTTTTAATATTATTAAATGCCTTTTTTTTTGTAATTTTTTGTAATTTTTATTAATTTTCAAATTCCTAATTTTTAAATTTTTAATCTTTCGATAATAGTTATCAATACAATAGTATTTTTTTTAGATAAATTTCTTTGACATGCTGTTTTATGCCAAATAATAATTTGAAAAGAATTTCATCAATTATTTTATGTACAGAATTTTTCAATATTGACAATAGACAATAATTTAATAAGTAGTATTATTATTAATCATTTAAGTTAATATAATGTAATAATCATATTTGCTCTTTCAATTTATTTGTAGTAAACCAAAAATAATTTTAATATGTTAAGAAAATATATCATTTAAAATATTTTCAAAATTTAAAATGAAAATAGTATTTCTATTTAAAATAATATTAAAAATAATAACTTAGAAAAATGTGAGAAATATTCGTTTAAATTATTAATCATTTCTTTACATTGTATTGTATTCTTTAAGTGGCAAAAAACTTTACGAATTTGCATTTATTAAAAATAAAAATTTACAAAAAATATTTTCTTAATTTGCAATATTGATGAATAGCGGATGATCATGTGGATGAAACATTGCTTATAAATATACTGTGATAAATAAAAAATAATATATTTTAAACAATTCTGTATGTGCAATAAAATTCTTTCTTTTACTTTTGAAAATCAATAATTATTTTATTTCATAAGATAAAATCTTTTATTAATATCAATATAATTTATTCATAGGACTTATAATTGAAAAATAATTATATTATAAATAATTATAATTATAAATAATATTATTAATTAAATTCTTTGGAATAAATTAATAAATTAAACAATAAATTAATGTGAAATGACGATAATATGAAATTTGCGATATATTAAATCATTACGCATTTTAAAATTCTGTTTCTTAATTTGTTTTTATAATTCTCTAACTTACAAATACTGATTTTGTAATAATGAATATAGTAATAAATCTATTTCAAAAGGATTATTTTCAGTAATAATGACATGGATATTAATTATATAATTCAAGATAACTATGATAGCATTTGTTTCATTTACATATCACTTTGATGTTCCAACACAATCATTTTTGTTATTGTATATAATAATATACATAATATTTAATTGGTAATTCTCAGATTTATATCTTTTTCTATTCAATATTATCTTCAAAGAATTACAATCAATAAAATAAATAATATTTTAAAAATTATATTCTAAAATATGAAATCTCTTCAATGTATATAACATTTCCAATTTAGAATTGTGATATTTATTTATTTCTAATGTATGTTTATTAAAATATTAAATTTTTAATTATTCTTACGTTAGAAAAAAATAACACCGAATTATATGGATTATAAATGACCAAAGAATAATAAAGACATTAATTTTGACTTTAACGTTTTAAAAACATGCAATTTATTTTGATCAAATTTAAATTTCAAATTTTTTCCAAATAAATCATATAAAAGTTTTGCAACAATAGCAAAATTTTCAATAAATTTCCCAAAATATAGACACATTTTTTAATAAAATTACATTATATACATTCTAAAATATCGGAAAATTTATTATATATAATAATAGTCTTAACATTAGTATTGATAGATTTAATACTTTCTTTTATAATCAAATATCCTAAATATTCAATTTCGTATAATTTATTCGCAATTCTAAATGATTATCAATTAGTAACTTAAAGACTTTTCCTAATTCTTGAATATGTAATGCATACGTTGTAGTTATAAGTATGTTATTAATATATGTTAATATATATAATTACTTTTAATAAGCTTATTTAGAAAATATGGTTTATATATGCCTTTGAAATTTTTATGATGTCAATTTTAAATGGTATTTTTAAATGTTTATATTGAAACAAAGATGAATATTTAATTGAATTTTTTTCGATCATATCGATCATCAATATGATAAAATTTCAAGTCCAATAAAATAAAACATGTTTTTTGTTTAAAATTTTTAATTTCTAATTTCAATTGATTTAAATTTATTGAAAATTGTTTTTTACTCTGATTTTATTTAATATCTGATAATCCACATACATTTATAACTTTCTAATTTTGTTTCATCAATATAATTGGCAAGATAAATTTTAATCCGCTTTTGTAAATAATTATTTTATTAATTATAAATTAAGTAATTATAAATAATTTTCTCTAATTCTCTTATTCAAATTTTCCAAAATATGATAACATACGTAAAAATTTTAATTAATTCTTAGAAATTCCGTTAGTCAGTAATATATTCAATTAGTTTTATTAAAAATTTCTCTAATTCTCTAATTCAAATTTTCCAAAATATGATAACATACGTAAAAATTTTAATTAATTCTTAGAAATTCCGTCAGTTTGTCAGTAATATATTCAATTAGTTTTGTTAAAAATTTCTCTAATTCTCTAATTCAAATTTTCCAAAATATGATAATATACGTAAAAATTTTAATTAATTCTTAGAAATTCCGTTAGTTTGTCAGTAACATATTTAATTAGTTTTGTCAAAACACAAATTCTATTTTTTTTTTAATTATATTTAAATTATATTAATGTTCAATATATTTAAAGAATTATATGTAGATATGTAGATATATCTTTAATCATGATACTAATGATTCTGTATGTTTAGAATTAGTCAATTTTGTCAAATCAATATTATAAATAGTCCAATGTTAAATAATCCATATCTCGTATAAATAAATATTACCATTATTTTATCAATTACGAATATACAGAATGTTCCAAAAATGTGGTAACATCCTAATTAGAGATTACTATAATTTCAAGTAATATTTTCCTTTATAAAAACTTTTGTTACAGCTTTTTTAATTTTTAAGATATTCTCTTTTATTTTTTCACTTGAATATCGTTATAATTAATTATTAAATGTTTAGGAATAATTTATTTCTTAATAAATGATATTGGATTTCCAATATCTAATAATATTTCTAATTCAAATTGATATTTAAAATTATCGTTCTTTAATTTTAAATCAATTATTTTTCAAACTTTTTAGACGCTTTGATTTCTTTGGTTTCTTCGGATAATTTTGAATCATGTAATCAAGCTTATTTTATTTAAAATAGGATTTTTTCTTTTCTATTTTTTTTTTTTTTTTTTTTGGTTTGATTGTAAATTTTCTTTAATATGTCTATATTTTCTATAATGAATCTTTGATGAAGATAATGAATTGTTTTGGTTTTTCGCAGGATATTTTCACTATCTTACTATACTACAAATATTTGATTGCTTTGATACATAACTTTTAAAACTCATATTTTCATGTTTTAATTAATATTGATATGAATTGAATTTATATTTTTATCTGCTCTGCTTTCAGTAATATGATCAATTTATTTCTTCATCATTTATAATTATTATTTTTAAATAATATTTTTAACATGTTAATAATCACAAAAAATTCCTTATTTTTTTATACTCATATTACTTTAAAACAAATAGAATAATAGAACTGTATTTGAATAATAATAAAATATTTTTTTCATAGTCAAAAGCAAATTATTAATATTTATTTGAGTATATTTAGAATGAGAATGTCATAATTATGTCAATCTTTTTTCTTTTCAATTATCAATAAAAATTTTAATTATATTTTATTATATTGTTATCCAAACGATATGATGAAATAATAATTTTATTTTTCTGTTCGATTGAAATTATCAAAATAAAGAGATACTTTTTTCAATTCATCCAAAATTCGCTTATACTTTTCACATCAATATCCTAATACACTTTTGATGTGTCTAATGCAGTATTTAACAGAATTATCGAATTGCGTAGAATTCTCCTTTTCTTTTATATTTGTTTAATAAATAATATTTTAATATTTTTTGCTTAATATTTTCTTTATAATTTGCTTAAAAATTATAATTATTATAATTATTATAATTGCATAAAAATTGCATCTTTATTTTGTTCGTATTTGTATGTATAATATAATAATATTATATAAATATAATATTTTTTGCAAATGATCTGTTGAATTTTCGATATCCTCGATTTTCCTGCATTAATAATATGTTTGACGAAGATTCGTAAACATTGGATCACTTTTTGAAATATTGTTTCGTTCAATGTTCTATGAGATGGAAATTATTCTGCATCATAACGGTTTTCCTATAAATTTAGATTATATCATTTTTTTCAAAAGTATACATTGTACTTATATGACTAATATTTATATAAATAACAATTACACAAAATAAATAATACAAGTAAATAATACATTTTTGTAAATAATAAAAACTAAAAAACATTAATCTTTCATAGTAAATTTTCATGTACTTACAATATTTTTATTAAAAATTAAATTATTTATAAGTTAGTAATAGTATACTTCTTATAGTATTATTTCTTTAAGTTTTAAATTTTTATTAACGCTATTTGGATTTTTTTTATAAAATAGCATTATGTTTTTTGAAAATGTAAGAAAATGTGTGAAAATATGTTGCCAAAATTTGTTAAAAAAATATCTTGGCAATGCGAGTTTTTTATATCTTATTTTCGTTTTTATTTATCTTTTATTAGATTTTCTTTCATCGAAATTATTTCAGCATTAACATAATATTTTATAAATTTTATTTTTTACATTTAATTATTAATTAAGATTCTAAACAGTAACATCATTTGCGATCTGAAATTGTATATAATTTGTTTATAATTTGTATATAATTCAAATAATTATTATAACATTAAATGATGTAATTAATTGTAAACTGTAATTGTAAATACATTAAAAAATAAATAAATTAACTATAAATAAGTTTTAAATATTTAATTATAATTGCATATAATTGTTATGTAAATAATTATATACGAACATAGATTATATTTTCACACGAAACATTATGTAAAAAATTATTAATAAATTAATAACTGAAAAATTATTTTATTCATATTAATTATTAAAAGAATTATTATGATTATTATGATGGAAATGATACAATGCACAAATGTATATGTATTTGAATAGAGAAATAATATAAAAGCAAAAAGAAATCGAATACGAGAAATTTTAAAACGATAAATTTATTGACAAAAATATTTTAATAATGGAGACACGAATTTAATGTTTTGTGCTTTCTTTGTCATATCTTTTAATATATTTTATTTTATTAAAATCATTTTAATATTATATATTTATTATTATAATTTTAGTATTATTCTTATTCTACAAAATTATATTTCAATATCTATTCGTTGTAAATGTGACGTAATACGATATAAGATATAATAAATATATGATAAATATAAAGTTATATAATATGTATATGCGAAAGCAAAGATGTATTCGAATCATTAAGATAGAGCATTGATAAAATGTTTTTGAATCTATTTCTTGACATTCTAGAAAAATTGAAAATACACATTTACAGTACATTTACAGTAATTATTTTTGTATTCCAATTATTTTGTAATTCGAATTTCAGATATATATATGTAAAAAGAAACAAATTTTTTTAAAAATAACAAATATTCATTTTTTGCAAATTGAATGTGATATAAATTGATGATTATCTTGTAATTTTGTAATTTTTATATATCAACTAGTTTCTCTTTTTAAATTTTTAATTTTTAATTATCAAAAAAATAAAAAACAAAAAAAAAACAATCGATGTACTATCTAATAATAAAATCTGGATATTTCTCAAAAACTTGATATAGGTAGTTTTCTTCTTTTTCTATTGTACATATATTTATACATTATTTTGTTTATTGTTTCAGGTATTTTCTTATTTCCTTTTTTTTTGAATTATTTTAACTTTATTATTTTTTTTTAATTGTTTTCAATAAAAAGAGTCATGTATCTCTTTTTTTTCAAAAAAATATAACAAAATAGAAATTATATATAATATAATATATATAAATATAATTATATAAAAAATATATATATAAGTATATAAGTATATATAATATACTTCTATTGATAAAAGTTGTTTTTTTGAAGAAGATACAATAATAAAAAATATATAATATATAATTATATTAATTATATTAATTTGTTTAATTATTAATATTAATTGATTCAGATAAAATTCATCTTTCGTCATCTAAATATTGATAATATATCATTTACAATCTTATGATATAAAACAAAATAATAGAAATATAAAATATAAAATATATATAAATATAAAATAAACACAATTAAAAAAATATATGTATGATTTCTAAATAATAAATTGATAATTGTTTATAAAAACATATTTATCTTCCGAATCTTTAATTTCTACATCTAAAAAAATTCATCCGATAAAAAACTTTTCTTGACTAATTTTTTTTTCTCAGCTCACATGTAATCCATAACTATTAAAATCTCATTATCAAGTTGAAATTTTTTAAAAAGCAAATTAGTTTGTCAATTATTTCAGCATTCTTAAAGATGAATATTCATTTATTTTTCATATTTTTAAATCATTATAATTAAATATATATATCGGATTATTAATAAAATTAACGTTGCCAAAATTGCCAAATTACATCAGTACTATTGAAATAAATATGATAGCACCATGTGAAGAACTACAGTACCGTTAATTACAAAGTAAATGTGATGGCATCATGCTATTTGCAAGATGTAAAAGATATAATAGATATATTTTTATATGATCCGCATTGTAACAAATATTAAATATATTGTATTAAATATTATTATGTATTAAATATATACTGTATTAAATATATTCCAAAAGATATTCCATAATTATTAATAATTATTAAGCCATAATCTTTGCAAAAAATAAATGTTCCAAATTATCTCAGGAATTCCCAGCTAATGGATGTATTATATTCACAAAAATATGGAACATCTTTAAAAACGATCATGGTCGAAATTTATGAAGGAAGAAATGGAAATTATTGTATACAAAGCAAAGACCTCTGAATATTTATAATAAAAAATAAAAATAAAATGAAAGGTGGATAATATTATGTATGTAGAATGTTTTCCATCTTTCGAATATTGAACGAAAAAAAATTTCGAAAGTTTACATTACAATTTTACATGTACTTTACAATAATAAATAATAATGAATTGTAATTTAGTGAAATAAATAATGTATTACGTGCCTATTTACACGAAAAAAATTTGCAATAAATGTTTGTATTGTTTATAGATCAATTTCAATTTTTCAATTTCTTGCGTTATTTTTCTTCTATATATAATAATCTAAGAATAAGGAAAACTAGAAAGGAAAAAAATTAATAATAGAAATTAAAAAAATTATGAATGTTTGGATATATGTAATATTGTATATATTAAATATATATATTTTGTAATTTTTTTTTTTTTGCTGAGAAAAAAAACTATTATGAAATATATATATACTTTAAGACATGAAATCAACCTTTGAAAATTTGGTTATTTTTCGACTTGTTATATCTCTTATCTTATATCTTGCAAAGTATAAAAAATACAAAGAAATTTTCAGATAAAAGTTGTTTCTTTTTATAAGAATTATCATCTATCAAAACATTTAAATAATCTAATTTTGAAATTTTAATGGCAGTCTGAATAACCATGCGATGGTATAAAAAAATACTTTATATTTTTAGTAAATATAGTTTTGTTGTGTTATTGGTTTTTGTTATTGAATTTTCAAAAGAGAAGGAAAATTTATATTATATATTTTTATCTTTTATTAAACATTGAGTCAGTATTAGATAAGAATAAAGAAAAAAAAAAAGAAACTTATAATTATTTTGCAAAATTTTTTTATATTTAATATAATTATTAATATTCTTTATTTTTTTACATTATCAAAAAAATAAAAAATATTATGGCAGTAGTACAATGTATCCTACTACACATAGTTACACTATATTTCCAATAATATTCCTGCAAATTTGTTTCTCCGCTTTTTATGGTTGTAAAGGAACAAAATATTGATTTTGGTCTATGCATATAATCTTTATTTCATTCATAAAATATTTATGTAATGATCTCCACCTAGTTAACTAAAAAACTATTTAAGGAATAAATAGTTAATAAATGTTTATTATACCTTCACATATGTCCAATTCAATCTCATTGTATTTAAAGTTAAATTAAAGTTATATTTGTTACTTAAAGACAAATTTAAAATAGGAATTTTAATTCGGAAATACAATTTAATTTTAATCCGGAAATACAAAAGCTTTCTTCTCAAAAGTGAAAGAAAATCAAAGTAATAGAACAAGCAGATAATAGAACCATAGGATAGAATTATGCTAATCACGTTCGGAATTAGAAATTTTTACAATTAGTAGAAGTTCAGAACAAGAATTACATGAAGTTACATTTTTATCCTCTTTTTTCCTCATTTTTATCCTCTTTTTTCAATTATACTAAACTAATGGTGAATCAGTATTATTTCATAATCATTCCCTTCCAAAGACTTATTTATACTTTGTTATTATTCCTGCCCGCAAAAATTATTATTATTATTATGATTATTATAATGATTTGTTGAATAGTAAGTTAATAGCTGGATGCTCTTTGACAGATAATAAGTGATATATTATTCTTAAAGATGAGTGGACTATATAAATGGTTACACGCATGAAGCGCGTGTCTAGAGAGTAGGGTCTCTCAAAATGTCATAACAAATAATCGTATCCGACTATTACAGCATGAGATGTTGAAACGAAATTAATGTAATTTTTGTATTCAACAGTCGGACTACGATGTGTTCACAATGAGATCTTCTTAGCAAGTGAATTCTGTGCCCTCAGAAAAAATCCCTTCTTAGTTCAATTGCAATGGTCACAATTTCTCGGTGAAGAACACCATTAACCAATAATATCACGGCTAATGCCGGTTAATCGGTTCGCAACATTCTAAAATTCGATGAAATTCTTCGCTTAGGTGATGATCTGTATACAAAGATCTCACTATAAATACAAACAGATCGACGCATCTCTTATAGATTTCTCGAACTAGAACAATATTATTTATTATAATATTTATTATAATATTTGTCTTTGAATTAGCCGTGTTTGGAATATATCATCGATAGTTCAGCTAAGCTGAATTTCTGAAGTATGTCAGAAATATATAATAATAAGTGTCGGCTAATTCTCAAAGGAAAATCTTTTCTGATAACATCATTCTTTATTAAGCTTAATAGTTAGTAGTTTGCGTGGGATAATAAGAGAAAGAATTCTTTATATGAAGAAAATTCTTCTAAATATGATGTTTATAAATTTGTACAATAAGTGCTTGCAAACACATACAAATAACAAACAAGTTCAATTCTCATCATAATAGTAGCTTCCGTCATAACAAATCAATAGCATTCTTTCTATACATAATAAATAATAAATGCCAATCAAAATCCAATTTCTACCATAACTTTCTATCATAACGATCTTATAAGTGACAATATCTTATAAGTGATAAGCTCCAATTCTTACTATAACAGTAACTTCCATTATAAGGAATCTATTCTAATATCAATAAGTAATTTAAAATTTATCTTTTCCCAGATTAGTGGGTAACTTTTCATTTACATAAATATGACAGTATTAAATAGAATAAGACAAATGATAGCATTCTTTAATACATTGTACTTTATTTGTGTTGATGCAAAAAATCGAACTTTAGAATCATATTCTACTACAATCATAGCCTAACTCATTTATTTATTATAAAATCCTAGCGATAGTTACATATTATAGTTATAAAATGATCATCAGGTATCATTTGCCAGCAATCCGTAATAAAGTTATTTATCCTGATAAAATATCTAAACATAATAAATGATTTTTATCATAAATTAAACCTGGATAACTTCTTCTTACTTTACGTGATTATGAATATATATAGACATATTATTTATGAATTTATTTTTATATAGAGAAAGTTCCTTGCACAAAAATCATTTTTGAATATTAGTCAAATATTTAAAAATAGATTTACACGTGATATTTTCATATTTCTTATTTTATTATATTATTATTTTATTATATATGATGAGCGTCATAAAAAATATCATAAATTCAAAATAATAATCTTTATTTGATTTATATTAATTCGATTTTCAAAACTATACGTTAATATAAAGTATTTAATATTTATATAATATTTATAAAGTATTTATAAATATAAAATATTTATAAAGTATTTATAAAAATGGGACATCTTTAGAAGGATTTTAGATATCAAAACAATGAAAAAAGTTCATATATACATATGTGTATAAAGCTTAGATAATGAATTATAAGCATTTTAAGTTTGTATTAAATAAAGTGAGACAACGAAAGAACGAAAATGCTCAATTGATTGCGCATCAGATTGCACATATTGCAATGTTGTTTGCATAATGGATCTCAATAAAAGTAAATATATTGATATTTTTTCAAATATAAATGATTAGTTCAAATGAATTTCAATGTAAAGTAACATAATATGTATATAAATATATATATAAATATCGTATATGCAACATTTTTATATCATTAAAAAAAATTTTAATTAATTATGCAAATTGAAATCTATGTAACTTATTATTTAACAGAAACTATCTCAAATTACAGCAAATTCCACAATATTTGGGATATATATATGATTACATAATATTTCATTTAAAATCATAGATGAATTGTTATATTTCATTTAATCTACCGTATTTCAATCAAAACCCATAAAACATAATTCTATAAAATTTTGAATAAAAAAAAATTGAATGTGTTTTTATATGCACAATTGCTTTTTTGAATATTTTTACATATATATATAAAAGTATTCGACTAATGATATTTGAATCAATTTGAATTTCAGACTTTAAACACAAGTCAATCAAATCTAACAAATTTTAATTTGATTTGTATTCAATATTTCTTATTCTTATGCAGAAAGAAATAATAATTTGGATATCACTTATTAATAATATGAATCAATATTACACATTAATATTACATATCCATAAAAAATAAATACATATTGCAATTGTTTTTTTTTTATGTATGCTGGAATGAATATTACAAATTCATTAATTTCTTTTTTTATATGTTATATATGTGATATATGTTACAAACATTACGAACAAATCGAGATCAGAACAACATTATCTTAGCAACGGAAAAGATCTAAGTTTTTGTATTCTTATATGTAATATATGTATATAAAAATATGTATATAATATATACAATATAAAATTCGATTTATAGTATTATAAATATTAGTATCTCATTTTTTTCTATCAAGTCTCTTTTTCTAACGCTCATGATCAATATTTAATTGTTAGCAATAGATGTTAGCATGTTATTTCAACATTGTCTTGTTGCAGAGTTAACTTCAGAGTTTGATGAAATAATATATATTTAAATAATAAAAATTAAGTTTTAATTGAATAATTTTCATATAAAATTAAATTGTACAATAATAAATAATAATCGAAATAATTTTATTCAAAGAAATTAATATGACTAATGAATAAAAAAATATCTAATATGCAATAATAACATAAAAAAGAAAATTGCAATGTTTATATAATTTTTTTAGTGGATATAAGATTTATAATGGCACTAATATGACATAATTAAAATATAGATATTGAATTTTAACTTATTATTATTTATTTATTTATTTTTTTAATAATCTCATATAAAAATAAAAAACATTGAATTCAAATGAAATAGAGACAAAGGTTTTTCAATTGATACTTCAATTGACCTATTAATTTCAAATTGATTTAAGTATCATTTGTGACTTTCTTGAGGATAAGCAAGTTTATGTAGAAAAATACCTTTAATCTGAAATCTTTCTAATCTGAAATCTTATGAGAGTGTACTTTAATTTGCTTTTATACATTTCGGTAAATAGACAATCATATAATAATTCAATATCATATAATAATTCAGCTATGGATTTAAATAATATGTTTGTATCAAAATGATTTACTTATAGATTTAAATAATATTTTTATACCAAAATGATTTATTTATAGATTTAAATAAAGTGTGTATATGTTAATATTCTGTATTTGACTAATTCGAATAAAAATTTATTCGAATATAAGTTTTTGTGAAATAAGGAATTACATAATATGTACATTATATTACATTACACTGAAATTCATTTGAAACAATCAATTATATAAAATATCAATGTATTTATTTTCATTGAGAGGCTTCAGTGTGCAAGCGGCATTGTAATACGATACTGCCGTGCATTCAGTTGAATGTTCTCGCTCTTTCGTCTTCTCATTCTATTTAATAGAAACTTAAAATGCTTATATAATAAATAACTCGTTAATGAAATCTTCGACATATGTATAAAAACTTCTTTAATCGTTTTGATGTTTAGAATCCATCCTCTAAAGATATCTCACATTTCTATGAACATTCTGTATAATAAATAATCTTAAATTATATGTAATTTATGTTACAAATCATTGTCTTGAAAAAATTTAAAATTGTTTTAAATATTCATTTTAATATTATTTTTTAATAAATTTTCTTTAACAATATCTAAATACTGTTATTGTTTAAAATGTTATCAATAAATGCTTTTAGTAACTACTTTTTTCATTTCAAAAACTGAAATGTATCATCAAACTATTACGTTTTCTCTTTTGTGTTTTATAATTGATCTGTGGTTTTTAGTCTGAAACATCCTTGTTTTACATCATTTACGTCTTGATTTATTAGACTCAAGATATTGAATATGTCAGCAAAAATTACATTTTTAATTTAAACATTTTTACATTTAAACATTTACCATGTTTCTTTAAAATTTTTTAAAATATACTCGTATTTATTTATATATATACAATATATATATTGTTTATATTCTTATATTCAAATATTCCTTAAGTAAATATATTCTTTTCTTTTAATTTACTTCATTTATATATGATTTTTTTTTTTCGTATAATTCTGACATTACAACCGCTTTTTTTTATCATTCTATGAACGAATGATTACAATGAATTTTCCTTTCTTTTTCACAAACAATTCTTGAAATAGTTAATCCAGAATTTTTTTTCTATGTTTCTAATAATAATATTACACAATCATTAAGTACATTTGAATAATTTTTCTGTAGAATCAATGTAATTGTATTCTCACAATTACTTTATTAATATATGCTATTGTAATCGTATTTATATTTAATACATTTTTCATTATTAATATGTGTTATGATATTAATGAATGCTAACATTAAACTGAGAATATAATACAGTGCAAATTTTGTTGGCATTTATGTCTCATATATGAAATATATGAAAATATGTTATATATATATATGTTTTGAATATTTTTGTGATGCTAAAATTGGATGTAATTTCAGTTATCATTTATTAATAATTTATTAATAATTAAAAATATAAATAAATGTTATATTTAAAGTACTTAAAAAAGTATTTTTATCAAAAAATAAAATATTCATTCAAATATTCATTTTTATCAAAAATAAAATATTCAACAATTAGTTACATAATGTCCTCAAGTTATATAATGTTTAAATACCTATGTCTTTAGTCATTCTATATAGAATAATAAAACATGGAAAAAATATCGAAGATTTGTATTTGTTTCTTCGAAGTGTAAACATTTTATATCGTTTCATTAAACAATTATTATTTAATAATTATCATTTAATAATATCGTAACAGTTAATAATATTAGTAGTATAGATTAATTATATAATTTTATAATAAATGATATTAAAATATTATATGCATTATAATATTATGAAAACACAATATTATTTGCAACATTATGATAATTTCATAATGATACGATAATTTATCTTGCATTTCATTATAATATAATAACACAAAAGCATATTACAAAAACATATATCAAAAAAAGAGTTATAAAAAAAGTTATAAGAGTTATAAAAATTGTTAAAAATTATTTTTCAAGAGAGCGATTTATTTGTGAGTATAATTCTTTTATTCTTCATGATGAATAGCATATAATTAGTATATACTAGTATATAATAGAATAATAAAAAAGAAATTTGACTTTGAATTTGAAGTTCACAATCATTTTTATGATAAAATTTTTAATAAATCTTTATCGATTCAAAAGCATGATAATCATAGCACTTATTTTTTATACAGTATTTATTTTCATTTATACGATCTACAAAAGCTTATTTCGCGATGAGTTTTTTAAAATATATATTACCTTCCTCATTATTTCAGAAAATAATATAAACATATATATATATATATATATATATATAGCTTTTTTACGAAAATTTTATATATATATATATATATAAAATTTTCGTAAAAAAGCTAAATAATAGAAGCAATAATTGAAATGATATCATTAAGAACCAATCAATCTGCATTGCAAATAAAAAGAAAGAAATATAAATAAAGCAATTATTATCAATAAAAAGAATTGATATAAATGTATAGAAAAAAATTTATTTGAGTGATAAATTAAGTTCAATTAGTTCTTATGAAGCAAAGATACTTGATAAGATAGATTGAAAAAGAAACGAGAGAAATTTCTTAGTTAATAAAAAAAAAAAAAGAAATTATTTGAAATTGTAAAATTATAAAAAAAACTTCTGCGACTAAAAAATGTTTTATGCAATTGTGTTCTAGAATTGAATATCAATCTATAACATATCAATCTATAAACATATCGGATTATGGATATTAAATTAAATTTAATAATTATAATTATAATATACTAGTGTATATATATATATTTAGTTTTTGCTCATTCTTCTGTCTTTATTTTATTTTCTTCATTCTTTATTTTTTATTTTATCAATGATTTTTTTATTTGTAAATTTTATGCGAGATATCTATTTATTCTATCATTTTTACAATCACATTATTTATGATAAATATCTTACATACATAATATTAATCTCTAATAATCAATTATATTATTTTATTCAGTTCAATACATTTCATTATACATATATAAATGATGAAATAAATAAATATTTTGCATAAAATACTCCAACAAAAAAATCATTGATGAAATAAAACAGAAGAACGAGCAAAAACTAAATGAATATGTAATATGTAAACCATATATATGAAAAGAAAGACAACAAACTTATAAATTACATTATAAAATATACAAATAGAAAAAAAGATCAAATATGAAATTATAACTTACAGATCTATCAGATCTAATCAGTGGTTCATTAAACTCAATAAGCAAAAAAGATATATAATATAATATAAATAAAAAAAAGATAAAGATATATAACATAATAGTGATTATTCAAGGGTAATTTTTTATGCAATTTTAATAATAAAATAGAGAAAAAAATTACACAAAAAGAGAATTAAAAGGATTGAATTTGTTTAAAACCATATATATTTATTAAATTAACAAGTAAATTTGTTGCAAAAATGATAAAAAGCATATTTATAAGTATAGTAAAAAATATAGAGAAAATAATATATATTTTATATATATTTTAAAAATTGATAAAATTAGAAGTGATATATATAATATATAAAACAATAAATGGAATTATGAACAAAAAAATAATTAAAAATAAAAGAAACTTATAACTAACAACATTAAATTATGAGAATAAAGATTAAAAAATAATGACAATTATTATAAAAGAAGAAAACAATGATGATAATTTAAATAAAAATGAGAAATATTAATCAATATTAAGGAGACAATATTAAAAAACAAAATATTAGAAGAATTAATTGAAGTTAGAAATGAAACAAGACCAAAAGATTAAAAAAAAAAAAAATGATAAAACTAAGAAGATTTATTGAACAAGAAGAAAAGAAGATAATAAAATAGGAATAAGAAAATGAATACAAGAAAAGAGAATTAAAAATACAAAATAAAGAAATAAAAAAATAGAAAGATGAATAATGCAAAATGAATAAAGCAAAGAAATCAAAAAAATGTAAATAGAAAGAGATAATAAATGATGAAGTAGTTCAATGAGAATTTACAAAATATGAAATATAGTAGTCCTGTCTAAAAGGAATAAAAGTGATCAAGTTAAACATAAAAATATTCAAGAAAATAAATATTTAATATAAGAAAAGTTTCTGATACATTACAGTTAAAAGAGTTAAATTGGATTGTGCATAGTTAAAGTAAATTTTAATTATGAGGAAACGTTTATTGCAATAAGAACAAAAATAGAATATTCAGCATTTATGCAGAAAAAGTAAAGAAAATGAAAATTTGATGAAAATAACATTTTTACATGGCACAAAAAAAATATTCATGAAATTAGAAAAGAATATGAAAATAATTTTAAAACAAATTTATAGATAGAAAAAAAAAGGATTGAAACAGGCTAAATATTGAAATGTGTACTTAAGATAGACATTATTAAAGCATGAATTGAGAAAGAATTTATTCTATCTAAGAAGAAAACAAATTTTTATATTATATAATATAAAAATATCCATAATATGTTTATGATATTAAGTAATGATGAACTTTGAAAAAAATATTGAAAAAATAAAAACAATATAAAAGATTTTGAGAAAGCAATCATATTATTGAAAAAATGCAACAATATAAAAAAGAAAAATTATTTTTATTTTTATTGTATATCAAAAGAATTACTATTGATACTATGAAATTATAAGAGTTCTATGGGATGTACAATATAAATATAATATATATAATTGTAACATAATAATTGCAATATAAATAATTGTAACATTATGAAAACATTTATAAATATTATTTAAAAATTATAAGTAAATAAGAGAAACAAAATAATAAAATATATGATAGTAAAATATATCAAGTTAATAAATCAATTGATGTATTTAATTGTTTAATTTTCCAATTGAGTTAGTATTCAAAAAATTCAATTAATCTAAAAAGATTTGTATGAATGCTTTGAAAAGAATTCTCTGATATCTCAAAGAAACAATTGATTATAAATTGTTTCTTTTGAAAATAAAGCATTTGAAAATAAAAATGTGATACAAAAAATTGAATAAAACTAAAACATCAGAATAGATTAAAAAAATAGATTTAAAAAAAAAAAATTATTTAATAGTATGTTGATATAAAAAAAATGAGGATCTAATGTGAAAGAACAAAAAACAGATGAATCTAATATTATATTTTATTGAAAATGAAATCGAATCTCTAATTATAGAATTTAAAAAATATAATACGAGCATGATATAGTAGATTTAAAAAAAAAAAAATTGAAAGAAATTCGATTAAAAAATCCAAAAAAAACATTAAATGTGAAAATTTAAATGCACTAGGAGGCAGCAAATGGAAGCAACTTTAAAATTAAATTTTAAGTAATAAACAGAAAATATTATTATATTATAGAAGAAATAAAAATAAAAATATATATATAAAATAATAACAACATAAAAACAAACAAATTGTTTAACCATTAAATAAACCAATAAATAAAATAAACTTAGTCAAAAAATAATGAAAGATTTATAAATATTGTAAGTCAATAAAAATGATAAGGATGATTTTGGAATTGTTTTTATTTCGTTTTTTAATCGATCGGAGGATGTTGTTGGAATATTGATCATGATCTATTTTTTTATTCAAATCCTTGATATACAAAATATAACATATAATACACATAATATATACATATAACATATAATACATATATATAATACATATAACATATAATACATATAATATAACATATATAATAAAAAAAACTACTCATGTCTCTGTCTATTTTAGGAATTAAAATATAACAATTAAAGTTAAAATAAAATATTTGTGAAAATGTTTTCTAAACATTTCTTTTATATTAATTCAACAACTTTTAATGATTATATGAGCGAAATTAAAATTAGAATTAAAATTATTTTTATAAAATTATCTTTTTTATTCAGAATATCACATGTAAAACGATATAACATTTCTATATTCTTATATAAAATTAGAAATGAAGTCATATTGATATTGTATCGAAAATTTTTAATTTTTTGATCAACACTGAAAATTGATAGTATATAGTAACATTGACACAAAATATAATAATACGATGTTTGCTAACTTTATGAGAACTTTGAGAACAAACGCTGATTTTTCAAGAAAATATTTTTTTTTTTATAATAATGCTTTTCAAAATAATTTTGTAATGTTCAATTTCATTGATCTTATGTATTTGTTAATTCATATTCCTTTTCTGTTAAAAATTTGTTAAAATCAATTCTAAATATTTTTATTATTTGCTGAGAACTTTTTTCACAAATATCTAATTATCCATATAATTTCATAATGTGCTTCAAGTTTTATTTATTAATTATTTATTTTAAAGTCCGCATTTTTTTATTAATTTTTTATTAAATTTCATAGCTTTTTCGTATCATTATTAATCTAATTATCTTTATTTTTTTACTGGAACTATTCAAATACGGCAAAGTTTACTATTATTTTTTGAATTCTTTAAGATATTGTAAAATCTGGAATATATAACGTAATTTTCAATTATAACTGTCATACTTTTGTTTTTTGTGATTTATGATTTTTTAACATTCAATATATTCTTAATAATTTTGTAGCATTTATATTATTTTTTAATTTTTCAATTATATTTTTACCATATTATTTATAGCTAGAATTTCATGTTTACGTTGATTTGTCATTATTAATATATAAACGCTATTAATTTCATATATTTTCATACTGAATTTTATACTATTATCAGAATTCATTTAATCGAATAAAAGGAAAGGAAAGAAATTATATACATTTATATACAAGTTATAAACTACTAAAATATACAGTATGTATATTTTATATATGTATTATATATTTATATTTCTGAATCAAAAATGCTGACAAAATATTTAAAATGAAAATTATACAATATTGAAGGAGACATATTGTTAAAATCGATAAACGACTTTATATAACTTAATATTACACAAATGAGGACCTAAACTGATGTTATTGCTTGAAGGATCACTTACTATCGTAGGACTGTATATTATATTATGAACTCGTAGTGAACGAATGATGATACTTCGACTCTTTGTGGCTAACTGTGTTGATTCTAACTGTATTTTGATGTACACTGTATCATCATCGAATTCTATCTGTTCTCATTTCTATTTCTATATTAATTTTATTGCAAGACTGTCGCGTAGGTTTTTCCTCCAATCCTTGCCTTTTGAGAAAATGCACATAGAGAGGAGGAACCAATGGTCGCGCTGAAGGGCAACCTCAAAGGATAAATCCTCGCGACGTCCCAGGACCTTCACTCTCGCTCCCACGGTGGTCCATCGCATGGCATGCATATGTAACTCGCGATGTGGTCGTTGCTATGATTCCTTTACTTAAATTGGAGATCTGATTGTTTAAAATGTTAGAAAAACCATGCCCGCTCATAAATTATTGTCAAGCTATTGACAGTATTCGATCTATTGAAAACACAGGCCAGGTTACCCGACCGCTTAAGGACTGCACAAGTTTTGTCCTTAATATATCATGATTATAATTATTTATGTATGAAATTATGTTGAAAAATCTTATGAAAATCACAATTAAATTTTTAAAATTGAAATTCTATAGTTTTTATTGCATGTTTTTATAACTAATATTAAAATATTTAAAACATTTCAATATAATAATTTTTATAAACCATTGTTAAATTATTAATTATCGCTGATATTATTCAGTCTTAATCATAAGAAAATTTCACATTAATTAGATTTATATATATTATGGCTCTAAAAAGAATCAATTTTATAAAATATGTGAATATGTTTTAATATAATTTATGATATAATATAATATCTATATAATCTGTAATATAATAATAATCTATAATCTATAATATAATATAATCTGAATGACTATTTTTCAATATTTTTTTTTCTATAATCTGTGTTAGAATTATTTTTTCATCTTTTTTAACATTTTAGATGTTTTTGCACATGTATTATTTATATAATTTCATTCTAACTAAAATATTATTATTATTTATTTTAGATACTTGTAAAGAAAGAAATGTATGATGAATAATTTGACAATCTTGATGACAATGATACTGATTTGATATTCAATTGATTTATTTTGGAAATTTTCATGTCAATTTTTTTTTCTAATATATATGATATAAAGATGCATGTGTTATTAAAATCATATGTTTCTTTCTCCTTGTAATTCCATATTGGACAAAATATACAATTAAAGCAATCTTTTTAAAGCAAATTTATATAAGAAATACTAATGTCGATAATGTAAACTTTAAAGATTAATAATTCAACAATGGTTTAAATAAAATATGTATAATTAATATTTGTCAATATTAATTATCAAAATATGAAATAAGAATTTCATCTAAATATTTTATAAAGCTATATTTATTAAATATACAAGGTGTCCCAAAAATATTAGAACATCTGTAATTTGGAGATTCAAACAACATTTTTCTTTACAAAAATTTCTGTTGTGATGGTTATTCATAATAAAAATTATATATAAATAATTAATAAAAAATATTGATCAAATGTAAATCAGAGATAAATAATTATAAATATCTTTTTTAATATCATATAATTTTCACTTAAAAAGTTTCTTTCTTTTTGTTCAATACTTATAGAAATAATATTTATCTATAAACATTTAAAATAAACATATTGTATACATATAAGATGTTTATGAAAATGTCGGACATTTTTAAAGAATAGATTCTAAATGTTAAAATGATGAAAAATTTTCACATATATAAATTATATATATATATATATATATTTAATACAAAGAAAATTCTCATACAGCACGATTTCTTTTTCTGTAATGCAAATTTATACAATACAACGCGTATTAATGTATTAACCGCATTATAAAAAAATCTATTGTATATTATGAAACTAATCGTTTTCATCGCAATCTAATAACAATATTAAATAACAATAACAATAATTTAATTAATAACAATATCAAATAAAAATATTATCAAATAATTGATTTCTTGAAATAACAAATAAATCAATTTAATTTTCATCAAATATATTTTGAAATATTTGTGTTGTTTTAATAATAAATTATTTAAAAAATAACTTAAAAAGTTTTCATATTTCATAATATTATTTTAAAATTTTTAAAATTATTCAGATTTAATTTACAATTACTAAACAAGTCTGTTATCATAAAAATAAATATTTGAATATTTGAATATCCGTTAGTGTATTTCTAAAAATGCCTAAAAATTTTAAATTTTAGATAATTTATTTATGCAAATGAAAATTAAACATTTTTTAATTGATATTTTTTTGAATAAAAGAAAAAGAATAGAAGTTCTATTAAAATACTTTAAATTGTAATAAATTTAAATTTAAATTTGTTTCTTTTTTAATCTGTCGCATGATAAATGATTATATTTTGACACATAATTAATTACCACATTACATTCATTAATTACTAATGATTAACTTAGGATTTAAAAGTTAAAATTTAAAAATATCAGATATTATATATATCAGATATTTTATTATACAGAGAGGACAAAATGTAATGCATCTTCATACATATTCATCATTCCTGCATGGATAACATCTTTTAACGAAAATAGTAAATGAATATAAATGTTAAATGTTATATAAATTTTATATATTTTCTTCAAGCAATCGCTAATTATAAAATATTATTTATTATTCTTATTTCAAATAAATTATTCTAATATTATTTTTTTCTATGATTTTAAAATTTTAATTCCGAAATTTTGATCGAAAAATATATTTATTTTTCTCTCGCTTAAAATCATTTTCAAATTTTTATTTTCAAATTTTTTCCTAATTATTTACTTTATTTAAAATAGCAATTTTTTATCTTTAGATTATAAACTAAATTTGAATAAAAAGAAATAGTATCTTTTAATTATTTAAAACTCATATTAAAACTAATGTTAAACTATTCGTCATTAATTCAAAAATAAATAAAAATTATAATTATTGAAATTATGATTAAAAAATTGCAATTATAATAAAAATATTTTTTGCGTTTTCTTATCTTTTTGATATTTTATTTTGTGAAAAATTATATTAACAATTAAAAATTGAATTTTTTTAATGAAAAAAATTAAAAATTAAAATGTATTTTAAAGAATTCAGAAAATAAAAATAATAATTGAATTTAGATGTGGAATATAGTTTTTTAATTCTTTTTGTTTCCATGATTTGAGAATTATTAGTAAATATACATTAAATATAACATTTTTTAATGTCACCATTTATTTAAAATTTATATATAAAAGTTAATGTTTTAAAATATGTATGACATTCATTATTATAATAATTAATAATATTATATTATTATAATAATATTTATATTCAAAAATCTCAATTTATATATTTAAAAATTATCGAAATCAGTAAAATAATATATTTTCTATGTAATTATTTTCGATGCTAGGAAAGTTTTTATTTAAATACAGTAAATCACATTCAAATGCTCAATTGCTGGAAAAAGTTATTTTCAGAAACCATCAATCATGGCATAAAAAAGCACAGAAAAAAAAAAAAAATAAAAGAAAGCATAAAAGAGAAGAAGCATAAACGCTTTCAATATTCACAAAAAAGTGTTAGTTTTTTTAAATTTTTTAAAAAATTGCATTAATAGCTATAGTAGCTACTTAAGATGTATTGTAAACTTAGTAATAACATTCATAGCATCGATACTTAACGATTATTAATACTTTAATGATTTGTTTTTAATTCATGATACATTCAATTATGCATTATAGCATAGCATATATAATCAGAAGAGTCTTAAAGGAATTAACTATGTAATGCTCTCAAATAAAATATTAAAATAAAAAGTAAAATTAAAATTAAAATTATATTTTAAATAATTTTTAGATAAATAAATTTTTATATTTAACATTATATTAAAAATTGTTATATTTCGCCAATATTTATCAATAATTAGATTATATAAAAAAAATTTAAAAAAAATAATATTCTGATGTTAACCAAAATTTAAAAATTAAAAAATTTAATATTTATTTGGAAAAGAAAATTATTGATTCTTAAACTTTTTCTTTAATTTGCTTAAATTTGTTGAGCAAATTAATTAAAAAAAATAATTAAAAAAGAATTAATTAATTTGAAAAATTTAGAAAATTAATTATTTATATTATATTATATTAATATTATATAAAAATTAAATATTTATATTAATTAATATTACTATTATATTAATTAATTATTAATATTATATTATTCATATAATATTAATTAATATTGATTAACTAACAAATAATAATTTTTTTTAAATTAAAAAATATAATTATAAAAAATTAATATAGATCTTGTTTTCTCATTATTATTTCATCAAATAATTTTGAACGTTTGATTTTGCTTTAAGATTAATATCGTCCATATATAATATATGAAATATAATTATAATTTCCTAACTAAAATAATTTTGCATTCTATTGGCAAAAATGTAAGTGACATGAAAGGAATAAAGCTTGATTTTATGAAAAAAGTAAAAAATAATGTGCAAAAATGAAGTTTGTCTAATATGTTAGATTTATTTTGTACGTTCTGCTTGATATTATTATCAAAAATAAAGTTACTAAAAATTTTTAATTCGATTAATTGATTTATGCTTAAAGATAAAAGAATTAATCATCAAAATATTGATTCATTTAATCGATTAATGAGTTTTTGATTTAATTAATTTTTTTAATCATAAGTACATAATTCTGAATTTAGTAAATTAAAATTTTTATTTGACGATGCCCAACTTTGTTATCACCTTTCACTACTCTATTATTAATTGTCTCGATGTCTGGTTGTAAACGCAAATCGTTTGAACAAAATTTATATGAAATATTATAATAATTGATTACAAAAAGAATTTCAATTTACGATAAAATATAAATTTAATTGTCAATTAATCATTATTAAATTTTTGTTTAACGATGATTGATGAAGGAATATTTTCATTTAATTCTTCTACTCATCAACATAAGTCTAAATTTTGAAGACCCTTTTTTATTTATGTGTAAACTTTGTATATAAATATATAGTTTGCTCGTAATATAATGTAATATAAATATGTAGATATTTTTGAATTTTCGAGTTTGGGTATATTTCGTTTTAATTGAATTAAAAAGATTATAAATTGTTAATATTCAATTATTTATTGATTAATAGGAAGTAGAATTAATAATAAAATAATTAATAATAATAAAAAATATAAAAAGAATTATTAATATATTATTAATCTATTATTAATATCCAATAATAAATATTAAACAAATATTGAGTTATACATTATATAAACTCTTTATGTAATTTTTTGATATAAATTTCTTAATTTCTACTTTTACACATTATAGCACATAGTAACTGAAATATTATATCCTTATAAACGTATTCTTATAAATAATAATGCTATATCCTTAGCTTTAAATGTATTAAATTTAAAGATAAATTTTATAACATATGTAATTCGAATATATCATAATTTATTTATTGCAATACAAAATTTATAATAAAAATTTAATCAGCATGTAGAATTATACATTTTATTTATACATCTATCTTATCTTATTTATTGTAATCAAAAAACATTCTACTTATATGTGGAAAATGAAATATATAATTTTGGTTATTTATTTATTTTGTTTTCAATATAATGTGTGCGTTTTCATTTAACAATAAGTGATAAAAATCAAATATTTTCTAATCTATTATAAATCTAACCTAAATTAAAAATTAATTACATTAGCAGTAATAATACTTAACCTAACAACAAAAAAATTAATCAAATTATTCTGATAGTTTCGGATAATCAATACCTTTTTGCAGATCTTACATTGATTACTTTCAACATATATTTTTAAATTCTCTTTCATAATTCTCTTTCATAAATTCTACGCATTTTTATTCCAAAGGATTCCAATTGTGTTTTATTGAAGCTAATATAGTTATAATATATATTTATATATTAAATATATTTTATATTTTATTTGTCAATTGTGACAATATTGAATCGAATTAGAAGTACAAAGAATATAGTACCAAAGAGGACTTGAGGGCTTCATAAGATTAGCAATGTTAATGTACAACCCAACAATACGAAATTATTATAATACAAAGCGAGAATTTAATCAAGAGAAATCTTTCGTGCATCAATCATTACCCAGCAATCTGTATTAAATAACATTATTAGTTGTGGTTTATCTTTTTAACTTGAAAAAAATTTTTTATTATTATTATTTCATAAAAACATTCGAATGTTAAAATTAGATATTGCGATATTAATTTCTATTATATGTATAATTATATTATATATAGATTAATTAATTATATTAATTATATTAATATAGATTATATTAATATGTAATAACGATAACATATTATTCATTTATATTTTTTTTCATTATTATTTCAATTAAATGACACTGTTTGAGATTAATATGTTAGATTCTTTATAAATATAACTTTAACTTTTTCAAATATAAAACTTTTAACTATTATATAATCCAATATATATTATATAATCAGTATGCGCAGCTTATTGGATATAATTGAACGGAGATGCAAAACGATATGAATATTCATATAAATACATAATAGGATTCTTGTAATGAAAAAAGGGGCATTCGAAAATTGTTGACTTGTTATATTATAATCTCAATTATAATCTCATATCAAATAATGTCATTTATTGATTAACTAAAGATCTTATAACATCGGCAACATATAACATGTAAATTACATGCAATATTTTTATAATTTATACGATTGCGTAAGTTATAAGGCGTTGTACATTCTCTGAATTATAATTGTTACGATAATAATTTATAAATGACAACTACCGAAGTTATAGCATTTAAGATTTATCAAAAATGTAGCATTTCAACACTTATATTTATTTGCGATGGACGCGAATTTAATATAAATTTCATTGATTATTGAGTTGCGAGGAAAAAACTATTTAGAGTCTTTATAATATTATATTTAGATATCTTATATATAAGCGTTTATCAACCGAATATAATTGAAGGTTAATTTGTACTATTTATTTTGTTCTTTATCTAACTTAAAAATGAAAAATAAAAATGAAAATGATAAATATAAAAAATCCAAAAAAAAAAAAATAAATTGATTTAAAGATTAATAAGTTGTTTGGGAAAATATTTGAGTAAATATGAATGCTATATTTAAAAACTGTAATAAATATTAAGAATTTATTATAACCAATGTATTAAAACAAATAATTGTTTAAATAATTTAAATAATTTAAATACGATGATATATAGAGACAAAAATTTCTGATTAATATATTACATAGATTAATAATGATAAAATAAAAATTCTATTATATATTATAAAATAAGTCAATCATTTTTAATATATATATATATCATTCTTTTATTATATAATTAATCTATTATTATATTTATATATTTATATCTATATTTATGAACAGTCACAGTGTGGAACATTATCAATGAATTGTGATATAAGAAATAATTGGTTATTATTAATATTGGAAAGTCGCTTTTCGACACAATTATCTTTCTACTCTCCGAACAATTATATCGCTTAAAAAAATAAGTATCATATAAATAATTATAAATAAATTAAATAATATGTATTGAAAAGAAATCTATAAATAAAAAAATATTATGGAATGAATATCTATCAAACAACATATATCAAATGTAATAATTATTATCATTATACCAATTTATATAACAAATATATTATATTATATTATACCAATATATTATATTATACCAATATATATAACAAATAATAACAAATATCTATTATCTGTTTAAAAAATATAACATGTTTATCAATAATTTATCTAATAAATCACCAATATATCTGAATATATTTCAAAAATATAACATACTTAAAATAATAATTTATTTAATAAATTATTAATATATCTGAAATATGACTTTTTTTATTACATAAAAGAAAATATTTCTAAGCATTATCGAATCAAAAGATTAATAAAAATTGAACTCAATAGAGAGATAGATCGCATGAATAAAAAAATGGCGAGTTTTATATGCTTAACTTTTACAAACGAATTTATATGTATAAGTTTCTGTGTATAAATCTTGAGATATGAAGTTTCTCTTTTCTAAACGAACTTTTCGTTCGCATGCGTGAACGCAGTCGTTCAATGGTGAAATTATAAGAAATAAACAATCCTTAAAGAAAGAAGAAATGTTAGGAGGATCCACATGGAATATCCAATGCAGCATGTAAAAGTTATACTCTGTTATACTCTGAACGCGATATTAATATAGGTGTATATGTATATTAGTATGCTATAAATAGATGTAATAGTAGACCGCAGAGAAATTCTAGTCACTGCTTCTTTTTCTTCTCTTGCGTATCAAAATGCAGTATTTGAAAAGCTTTGTGAATTTGGATGATCGAGTTTTTGTAAAAGAAATGTCGTTGATTATGGAGAAAAATTCTTTTCATATTCTATGCTGGATAAGAAAGTGAAAATATTGTATATGTATTTATTATTTATCATAAAGATTATAATACTCGCTTGTTTTTGACAGAATATAATTTAATCGCGAAATTAGGAATAAAAAATCTATAATGGTTTTACATCTTTAAGATTATTATATATAATAAATTAATATGACAAATAATTATTTTTAAAAAACAGTAGAAAATAAAAGAAATTGATGTTCAATATTGTCTATGATGATTCAAAGAATTGATCATTTTTAAGTTTAATAATTGTTGTTTAATTTTTGAAAATATAAAAAAAATTGTTCTGAATTATCGAAAAAATTAATAATATTAATTGATAATTTTATTTTTTTAATTTTAATATAAATTTTATTATTATTATTTAATATTAATTTTCAAATAATATTTAAAATCAAAAATTAAAAAGAAATTAATAAAATAATGTTTTAAATTTAAAATTTTGTGATATTAACTACTTAATGAAATTTGTTATCATTAAATATAAATAGCTTAAAAAATATGCACTATTTATTTTTGTATTGTTATTTCTTTTAATCACAAAATATAGAAAAATGTATGTGTATTTCTATTTTTTCTTTTTTAAACATTTTTTAAAAGTATTTAAAAATATTAAAAATTACGATATTAAATTAAAAAATTATATAATAATACCAAAAAAATTTAAAAATTTAAAAACATTTTAATTTTCATTTTATTTATAATATTTTAAAATTATAGATTTTTATCTATATTAATTTTTTATTTAAGTTTTTTATTTATAGATAAATTTTGGAATTTTATTCTACGTATTTTTTATAACAAAATAAATGTGTTTGAAGGAAAGATGTTATTAAGTTTTGCGAATGTATGCTATCTGTTGTATAGTATCTATCTACGCTACAGTTTTCGAAAATTTTTTGTATAAATGTCTTCAACATTAATATAATACTGACATGCAATTTAAAATACCATTTTCGCACTGCAGATCGTTACGAAATATTGATATTGATACCAATAAATCCAGGTGCAGGCTGTTTCTGTTTTCGGCAATGAGAATGTCAGACAAGTTACGACATGGCAAACAGATATTATGATCGGAGAGCCAGTTCAAGAAGCCTTTCGATACTTCCTCTTTTTTCTTCGTTTCTTTCTCTTGTTCTTTCATTCTCACATTTTTAATTTTTCTTCGATCCGGTTGCAATCAGTTAACCAAACATGGCTACTATTTAACTTTTGTCGCGTGTATCAACGATCGACTCCAAATTATTTTTGGATTCCAAATTATCTCGTCATTATCGTAACTCATAATTCATAAATAATGGTTTAAATAATTACTTATTTATTTTATAATATTGAAGAAGAAACATATTCAAATTTATATAGTATAGTTTTTAATTATAATTTAACTTCATTTCTTATAATTTTAATTTCTTTGGATTGAAAATTAAATAATAATTATAATTAAATATAATTATAATATAATTGATTATTATAATGACTTATTCATATTTTGTATCTGATATTGTGTTGTAATAATTGATGGTGACGAATTTATTTAAACGATAAATTTTAAGAATCGTAAAGTAAACGATTTTAAGTATTTTAAATCTTTGAATATAGAGTTGAGAATATATAGAGTTGAAAAAAATAATATTGATGATATTAGAATCCATATGGAACACACAAACTGGAGTTTTTGTCAATTACAATCATTATTTTTATATTAGAGATTTAAAATTTTAAGATAATATATAATTACCTCATTAGAATTGTTAATCTTTCAGCAATCGAAAACATAGTATACAATTACTTTTAAACAATAATTTAAAAGATATATAAAATATAAATCATTTTCATTTAGAAAGTTCATGTCATTTCCCAAAAAAATCAAATGCCTTATGTTTTTCAAATATTGTTTTATTTGTATTAAAAAAGCGTATCAAGAGCGCATAGTTGCGATATTTGTTCTAGATGATTAAAAAATTAACAATCAGCATGCATTCTAAACATACCAAGAAAAACTCAGATATTTCGAATAGAGATTAACACTACTATTAACTATTATTCTCACAATCATACAAATCATACAAAATCATTTTAATAATTATGCAGATTCATTCAAACAATATAATTATAACAATATAATTCACCAACATATCATTTCAATAACAGTCAAAAAGAATTATTTCGAGAAACAAAAACATAAATCACAACAAAAAAGTATCTTGCAAGAAATATACAAATTATATAGTTACGTCATCATTCAGTAACAAAAAATAATAAATATAATTATATATAAATATATATTATATAATATTATTTTATTTTATTATAAAAAATATGTAAAATACTTAATAGTATTATTAGTATTTATAATATTATTATATGATTAAAACCAAGTGAAATGTTACAATCTCATCCATTATCATTATCATTATCATTATCATTATCAATGTAGCATATCAAAATTTTATTGAAATAGTACGATCGTATAAGAATATATTAGAAATAAGTTGTTAAAAATCTTGAAACTATTAAAACCTAAAAAAAAAAAATAAATAAATAACTTAAGAATAAATAACTAAGAATATTGATAATATGTATTTATTTTTATTAGTCAATAATAATTGAATTAAATTTATTGATTAAGTTTAAATCTATTTTAATTGGTATGATTTCATCATTTAATTATAATAGTAGATTTTAGATTTTATTTCATATATATTTATAATTTTAATATATTATTAAAATTAAATACATTTTTTAGTTTAATATGAATAATAGTTTTTTCAATACAAATAATCTTTTTAGTTTGATTTTTTATTATTATATTTCAGTATTACCATATTTTTTTAAATTATTACACACATATTAAATTAATTTTTTAAAGCAATTTCGAACACTGGAATATTATTTCAAAATTATCCATAATTTACATAAAATAAAAAAAAAAATCATAAAGAAATTTATATTATGAGCATAAGATATTAAATGATCGACAATGCAATCGAACTTGTAGTGAACTGTATTTGCGATTTGAAAAAGTGTCTTGTTGTCAATATGACAGATATTTTTGCCAATATGTTGCGATTAGTCATTCGTTAAAAATGAAATATTGGTTAAAATGTAAAATGATATTTTTAATAATACACTATAAATATGATTTTAATTCGAAACACGAATTATAGGATTAAATTTTGTTTAAAGCCTATTATCAGTTATGGCAAATATGCTAAACGAGAAATAATTAATGAATTCAATTTTATGTAAATTGAATTCTTTATTCTTATCATTGATTTTTTGTATAACAATTTATTTGAAATATATTTTGACGCTTTTAAAAATAATAGGATAATATGTTCTAATTATTGTTAATATGTTCTAATTTTTGTAAAAATTGTTAGTGTTTAATTTTTCTGGTATCTATATTCTATTTTGAAAATCAATATTTTTAAAAATATTTTCAAGCTAAAATCATAAAAAATGATTTAAAAAAAATTAATTAAATAATATCAAATAATTAATAATTTTAATAATTTTTAAAAATTATTTTTATAATTTTTAAAAATGAAAAGAATTTCTAATGACAATTTCAAAAAAGTAAAATTTTTAGAAGAAATTATTTAAAATAATTTGTCTAAATCAATTTGATTAAAATCATTTCAATATTTATCTGAATATTATATTACAGATATTGTTTCGTATTAATTAATTTTATATTATCTAGCTAAAAACGAACGAATTAAGACTATTTGTGAAATATTCCAAAACCATAATATTCATTTTTAAAAATAGAATTGACTTTTTTTAATTATCTCTTTATTATTAAAAAATATAATGTATAAAAATTAAACATACGAATAACATTCCATATTTGCGATGATTTAATACATTTCACCGATGCAAAAAATTCTAATTAAACAAACAGCTAATTCATGCGTAATCACGAAACAAATATATAATCCAAATTAGAATAACAATATTAACAATTTACATGATTCCTACTAAATTGCATTTAATAATATTCCACATTTTCAACGGCATTTGCGATAAAAATACTTCTCGAAGAATATGATCTATAGCAGAAAATTACAAAATGTAATCTAATAACTTTTACTTAACTTTTACTTAAGTTCAAAAAATCCATCATATCTGTTCGACATCATTTACATTGATAATAATATTTCTTTAATGCAACGAACGATTAAATTAATTTGTTTGTTCTAACAATTTGTATCTACGATATAGTTTAATCGAGTAGAAGTGAAGTTTCTACATCGAAAAATTAAAAAATAAATAAAGTGAAAAAATAAGAAGAGGAATTTTTATAAGAAATCTCCATGTATCGACCCACTATTTATAACATCTGATTTTTGTAACTGTAATCGACAAAATTAATAAAAGAAAGTATCTTAGTCTAAAATATCGAATTTATTTTTTTTTCTTAAAAATTATTTCTAATTTTTTATCTTAAAATATATACAATAATTTTATAAGGATTATGCAATAAATTTTGATTAATCTGCTCTAATAAGGTTTTGAGATTAAACTAAAAATTAATAAATTAATAAATAAATGAATATTCTTTTCTCCAGAATTACTTTAGTTATTTTTATTTTAATTATGAAAAAACTATGTCAACAACATCTTTTATTATTCTTTTATTATTCATTAACTTTATAATCATAATATAATATAATATAATATAGTAATAATATGTTTTTCTATTTCATATTTTTAATTTTCTATAACAAATAATATTAATTTTAATTTTTAATATATTAATCTTAATTTAAATATTTACAAAAAGAATTCTCTGATCTTGATGACTTTTTTAATATATTGTCATCATATTATATAGTATTATAAAAATTTTACTTGACAATCGATATTTATTAAAAAGTTATTTAAAAAAAAACAATTTACTTTAAGTTGTTACAAAAATTAAGTCAAGTTTTTATTTATTAAAAAGTTATTATTAATTAAGTTTTTATTTATTAAAAAGTTATTATTAACTAAGTTAACCTAATCAAATTCAATAAAAAGCAGAAATTAAATAAATTTTTTTAGATATTAGTTAATTTATTAACTACTATATATTAAATTTAATATTATATATTATAATATTATATATTAAATCTAAATTTAATTTCATTTCTAAATTTAATTTCCTCAAATTAAATAAAATTAAATAAAAGTTCATTTAACTGATTCAATGGTTTTTATTGAATTAAGCTGGTTTTTGTCTAGTTAAATTAGCTATCAATTGTTTATAAAAATAAATCTGATTTTAATTTAGCTAAACTAGTTCGAAACAAAGAGCGGAAATTTTTTTACAAATTATGATTAATATTTTCTTAACGAAACATTATGAACACACGATATCAAATGATTTTTTAATAAAAAAAAATTTTTTATTAAAATCTTCATAATATTAAATTGATTTTGACAATATATTAAAAATATCATCATTGACATTCAATTATGATTATTTTCAAAATCAAGATTAAAGTAATATTTTTTTATAAAATATAATTTTATAAGTATTATATTATAACTTATAAAATTAAAAAATATAAATATAACTATATTAAAAAATTAATTTAATAAATATTAATATAATAATAAATATTAATATTAATATTACAAGTACAATAAAATCTTGATTATAAAGAAATATATAACATGAATATTCAACATAAAATATGATATTGATATTGATATATTGAACGTAAAATATACTATCATATTCTTTCTTTTAGTCGCGCTGATTAAAAATTTCATTTCTCCTAGATCAACTATACATGTAATAAAATACTGGTATGTATAATCAATCAAATAATCATCAATACCAAATAAATATTAACTTCCACAATATCCTTATCCATAAGCGTTAACTTATTTAATCCTATGACAAAACTTCTCGTTCCGTCACATTATATGATTCTATTACATGATGAAATCAGAATACAAAGAGAGATGACCATATCGTATTATGCCGATTTATTTCAATAAGTAGCTGTATAGAAGTATTTAGAAACCAAGCGCTAAGCCGAAATCAAGATCGTAATATTATTAGTGATCGCGGTTGAATACGGGCAAGGCTATCTAGAGAAGGAGTTTGATGTTCGGAAGGCCTCAAGATTAATAATAGTATTGAACAATGACGGAATGAGAAAAAAAGAAGGAGAACGAGAGTGATTTGTTGCATAATTATGTCACGTTGTCGGAGGAATCAGTTTTCCCGGTTTGCCGCCGGGCAAGTTTTTTGCAAAAACTATTGGCAAACTGGATTCCAACGCGACATACTATCTAAAGGCTTGCACGCGCTATTTTGTTTTATTTGTACGTTCGCGAGATTGTATTTACTTCATGCATGCATCCAACATTCTCTTTACTCCTTCGCGCCTTCATAGTCATCCTTACACGATCACCGAAACGTAAGTATTTACTTACCATTCGCTTCGTTTTTTTTTTTTCCTTTTTACTTTATCTTTCTTTTTGTTTGATTGCTTTGGTGAATAGAGAAAATTTTATTTTTAAGAAGTTATCTAGAATAATTATACAGGATGGTCAATAACTGATGATTTAATCGGAAAGCAAGTAAATCTTCATCAAAAATTAAATCGAAAATTTAGAATAATTATTAATATATAATTATATAATACAATAATTATATAATATATAAATATAAAATAATATATAAATAATATAGAAATAGAATATAATATATAATATAATTATATAAATATAAAGTACATAGAGTATTATAGAAAAATAAATTTTTGTTTGTTTTTAGGAAAATTGATTTTAAATATTTATCAAGTATATATACATTTAATCTCTTTTAATATTTTGATCTAACATATCTCGCTTTCTCGGTTTAGATTTATATTCATTGTATTGGGTAATCAATAAAATAAAATATTAATTTATAATAAATTTTATTGTTACAAAAATTGTTAATCGTTCTAAATATGTCTAAATATGTAATTGTTCTACTAATTAAATTTCTATAGATATTTTGTAACGTTCTATTGTTTTAATTTATTGGAAATTGATTCTTCTTTGTTTCGTTTAATTACAAAACTGATTATTTTCTTGAATTTGTCAAAATTTGTAATTTCTTCAGAGTAAATAACTCATGTGATTCTATAAATAAAAGTCGAGTGATATAAATATAAAAACGTAATAGTCAAGCTATTAGAAATCATGTTCAAATCATCAAAATAATCACATCAAATCAATTATTTATTTTAAAAAAATTACAAATTTCAATCAATTCAAGAAAAAAATCAGTTTTTGATTCAATCAAGAATAATTTTTGTTCAAAATTAAAACAGTAGAATAACTAAAAAATATTTACAGAAATTTAATTCATAATTGTATATTCGATAAAATATCAATATTTTCAACAATTTTTGTAATAATAAAATTTACTAATATTTCGTTTTATATTGTATTTTTGATTATCTAATATAATAAATAATATAACATAAACAAATCTGAGGGAGATGTATTAAGTTAAAATATAAAGAAATATACATGGCGAATATTTAAAATCGATTTTCTTAAAATAAAGTCTCATCAAAAAATTTTATTCTATGTTTTTGATTTATTTTTATCTATGTAAAATTAAGTTTCGACTACATTACTATTATCTTGTAAATTAATGTTTTCCATGTGATGAAAGTGATATTGTATTTGTCATTTCATCATTGATAGATTGTCATCATTATGAGTATCATATTAAAATTAAAATTAGTTAAAATTTGAGCATTAAAATTTTTGTTATGTTGAGATGAAACAAATTATAAAATATTTGAAAAATATCGATACAAATGACAAATTCAGAAATTAAATTGAATGTATTATGATAATTAAAGTTTAAAGAGAAAATATATTTTTAAAAAAAATTTTTGTAAAATTTTTCAAATAAATTTAATTTCAAATAATATTAATTTTCGAAAATTGTGTTGATTGTGTTGAAATCAGATTTATATTAAATCTAATTGTGCGTTCAAATTCAAGAAAAAATTAAAATTAATAGCTGGTTCAGCTCTTAACATATAATATAATATACATTACTATAGTATAAAACATTATTTTTGAACGACGTTATAATTTGCACGTACAAGTGTCATTTTTCTTGTCACACTTATCCGGTAATAGATTTAAATAGAATCAAAATAAAATTTAGTGAGAGATTACAACAGAAGAAAAGACTACAACAAATGAAATAAGATCAAATTCTTGTGATAACTATATTCTCATGCATACATTCTTCTATTTCTGTGTATTTGTACAAATATTATTCTTTTTATTAGACTTAAATGTATATTATTGTATACAAATTTAGATATATATGAATAAGAAATTATACGTTAATAGTAAAGAAAATATAACATAATCGAAAAAAATTTTTATAAGGATTATAAGAATCGTTGCTTTTAAAGATAGTTTAAAATAATATAAGCATTTGATGTTTTTTTATCCCGTTTATATTTTGCTCTCTGGGACTTTATGTTCAATTATATAGAATTATGCATAAACTTTCCTTTTAATAGCAAAAGAAGCTGTAATATAATAATGACAATGTTATAATATGGTTTTCTTGATATTCTATATTTATTCAAATATATGTATATATGTATTATTATATTTTGCATTACTATATTCTACAGCATTTAAGAAAAATGATGAGAAATTTTCTATATAAAATATATAGATTTTTATATAAATTTTCTTCTTTATAAATAAATCCTACAAAGCTAACTTTATTCAAATAATAATTCAAATAAACTTCAAGAGAGGAAAATTTACTGTTAATTAAAATTTAAAATTAACGTTTATATTTTAATTTTTAATTTATATATATATATATAATCTTTAATTCTATAATCAATTATCTCTAATCGTAAGTAAAATTCCTATTAAAACTTATTTATATCTTTTTAATTTTTATCAAATCTAAAAATTTATATATAATACGTTATTCTACAGTTCATTTGTTACGTAATATACAATCTCGTTTTTTTAACATTGTATATATAAAATCTTTTGCTTTTTTTATTCATTCGTACACCATTCAATTTGTAAATTCAACCTTTCTCCAAACTAAATAATTTTATAAAAAAGATGCTTGATTGTTATTAATGTAATTTCATTTTTATATTAAATTATATTTAAAAAAATCTCATTCTCTTCACCTCATTCAACTTACAAATTTCTTTTCCAAATATTAGCAAATTTTATAGAAAAGAATCTATTAACAAAATCGAACATTATTTTTGAATGACTCAATAAATAACCGCATTTTCTCAATTCTGATTCTATTCGTATGCGCGTCCTGTGTATAAGTTCATGTCTACGTTGGCAAGAAAGATGCACGTTAATTATCCGTAACCGGTTCGTTCGTCGTTCATCAATTGATCGCCACATCGCGCTGAGTCACCCAAATGGCATTCCAATTATAGACGATCACGATTCCGTTTCGTCATCATCCTAGGTTCACGAGAATTATACACTGGAGCATAAAGTAAATGATCGATACTATTTTCTTAATTTTTTTTTTTCTTTTTCAGAAATGATTACTACGGACAAACGTGCAATGGTTTTCATTATATGGAACAAGCGGAATCGTGACGCATGATTTTATTGGTGTACGTCTATGTCGCGTGACACATTCGCAATCCGACTTCTCGTGTTCGATTTGTAATCTTCTTATGAGGAAAAAAGAGAGGATGCGGATATTTTGTTCAGTAATTTAATTATTGTGATTTTTTTTCATGACAAACCGGCTCCCGTAGGTAGTTGAGTAAAAAAATACGGTGATTATAGTTGATGATTTTCGCAGGGAAGAATCGTGAGAGAACGCGTGAGGTTTTCTGAACACGCGCGTTTTACATCTTATATGATAACTATTACTACATGATTATTTCTGGTGTTTCATATATGTTATTTAATATTAGTTTCATGGATAGATATTAAATTAGATATTGATTGAATGTAAGATTTATAATTTTTAAATTTATAATTCTGTAATAACATATAGAATATAAGAAAACCACGAAGATAAAATTATATTTTTATTAAATTTTAATAAAAATATCATATAAATTTAATATATTAAAACATTAATTATTTTAATTAATTTTTTTCGTATAATTAATTAAGAATAACCAAATTTACAAGATAATTAAAAACTAAACAATTTTCAAATTATGAATATTTATTATGTAAAAGAATTCATAAAATGTGTAAAAAAATTAATTGTTTTTAGATATTATCTCAGACTGTATTTCTCAGAATGTAAACATTTTTAAATATGCATATATTTACTTTGTGTTTGAATAATCAATTATTCAAATAATTAACAATTTGAAAACCAATATATTCTACTATATTAAGAAAATACTATAATAATTAAACAACAAATAGTATATACTTTTTTCTACATGTATCTCATTTCTTGAAAAATTCATTTATATTTTTTTAAAAAAAAGTTTTTTTTCATTTTAATCAGAATTTGAATTATAACTCTTTTTAAATAAAGGTACAAGTTTGTATTGTAATGATGATTTCAAGAAAATTATTATGAATTTAATATAGTAATTATTGATATTTAGAAAATTATTTTTTAATTATATATTTAACATAGTACTTTAATTAATCATTAAATAATTAAATAATAATTTTTTTTTTTTGAAAAAGAAATATCAAATATTTATTTCTTATGTATGTTCAGTATGGTCTTTAACATTTTTTTCAAGCTATATTACATATTTTTTTACAAAAGTATAACAAAAAAAATATTATAAGAAGTTGATAAAAAGACATTTTTTTCTTATTTTAGAAAAAAAATTTTTTTTCAAAAAATGTGAAAATTGTTATAATTATTAAAATATTTAAATAAATAAATAAATTTAAAATATTTTATTTATTAAAATATTAATATCAATATTAATACTAATACTGATATTAATATTAATTTTATTTTTAAAGTTCTTTGGATTCTTTTTCTTATTTCTTTTTCTGTTTTTTTATTAAAATTAAAATAAAATTTAAATTTCAAATTTAAATTAAAATACTATTATATAAAATACTATTATAAACTATTCATATTATATATTATAAACTATATATAAACTATATCAATATTATGATTTAACGATTCTATAAATTATAAATATTAAAATGTTGTAAAATGGTTTTACAAAATTGTTAAATAATGATATTAAATAAATATATGAATTTGAGGAAATAAAATTCAAAGAAATCAAATAGAAAAAACATTTTATCAATTTTCTTATTTATCTTATTTTATTTATTTATTTATTCTTATTTTATTTATTTTGTCAATCTTGTTCAATTACACTTAATCGAACATTTTCTTGAAATATAAAGTTTTTAAAATTTTTTTTAAATTCAATGTCGTTATTTTATTTTATTATTTTACATTATTTTTTTATTATAACAAAAACAACAAAAATGAATAGATGTTATACAAATTGAAATAAACAATTCTTGAAAGTTTAATGTATCGATTGAAAATGTATGAAATATTTTTTTTATAATATTTTAAATTCATATACTTTGTTTACTAAATTTGCTCAATATTTTGTATATTTGTTTGTAAATATATATAAGGAAAGTATTAATAAGTATAATTAAAATATTAAAATTATTTTAAAATTATTTTATGTAACATATATCATTATTATTAATTTTTAAAAGAATTATATAATCAAATATTATTTATTTTATGAAATATTTTATATATTAGGTAGAAAAAAATTTTATAATTGAAATAATTAATATCTGTCTATATTATTCTATATTTCTGATTTTATTTTTAAACCTTCAACAATGTTATATTTTTAATTTATATTTCTAATTTTCATTTGACCATAGTGATTAAAAAATTTAAATCTCATTTCATGAGTGATCTCACTAAACAAAAATGCAAATTTCATACTACTCAATCAAAAATTTATGCATGAATAATAAAATAGTATGAATTGAATTTAATAATTGAATTGAATTTAATAATTGAATTGAATTTAATGAATACTAAAATTTTGTTACAAAAGAAAATGTATACAAAGTCGAATATAAATGAACTGGAAAGAGTGACTGAACTAAAAAATTAGAAATATTATATATTCAGAATAATAATGTCATATTATTGTTATATCTTTTACATAAAATTTGTAAAATTATTAAAAATTTATTACAACTTATAAAATATTCATCCTTTTTAAAAATTTAAAGAAAAGAAAATTAATATAAATACACAAAAATTTTAAAAAAATTTAAAACAATTATTAAAAATTATTATTTATATAATTAATAATATATACTTATATACTTATAAATATACTTATATATATACTATTTGAAATATATATATACTATTTGAAATAATTAAATTTTATAATAATTACATTAATTCAAAAAATAATAATTTCATTTTGTTAAATATTATATAATTATATAAATTTTTAATGACAATATTAATTATTCATTTATATTTTATTTTTCATTTAGATTTATTAATATTTATATTATAACTTAAGTATGTTCATTGCAAGTTAATTTAAAGATTAGTCAAAATTAAAAAGATATTGACGCAATTTATGTATATATATTTTAAATTAATTTTTTTTTATAACATTAAAGATGTTAAAAATAAAATATGAGATATTTATAATATATTTTTAAATAAATTTCTTAAATAACTAACTAACTAATAAACTAAATAATAATAATAAAAAATAATAAACTAATAAACTAACTAAACTAATAAACAATTATAATTAAAAGATTCAATTATATTGTTATTTCTATTGTATTTTAAATTCAAATTACTAAAAAATTAAATTAGAATTTTATTTATAAAATTAATTTGTATTATAGATTGATTTAATAAATATATATATTTATAATATTATTATTTATGTTATGATGTTAATTTTTTATTATTGT
>NW_025220654.1:0-201 GCF_014066325.1 Apis laboriosa | reverse complement strand
ATATATAAAAATATCCTCTATTTTTATATATTAATTTTCATATTTACTTTCCCAAAGATGTTTCAAAAATATACCTTCTAAACTATATCATTCAATTGATAAATATTCCTCTATTTTTATATATCAATTCTCGTATTTACTTTTCCAAACATGTATTTATTTTTTCAAATATCTCAAAAATATATCTTCTAAATAACACCA
>NW_025220653.1:0-351 GCF_014066325.1 Apis laboriosa | reverse complement strand
GTAATGTATTATATGTTATAATATATAAATAATAATGAATAAATATACAAACATAAGAAGAGCATATATCATAAAAATTAATTATTATAAAATGAATAAGGATTAAAATCATTAAAGAAAAATTTAATTTTGAAGTTAAAAATCTAAAAAAACTAAAACTTTAAAAAAGAATTTAGCATAAGTAATGATTGAATTAGAAAAAAAAACATAAAAAAAGAAATTTTATTATAAATTTTGCTATATTTAGTTGTTTTGTTTAAATCTTTTTGTATTATCTAGATTTAGTTAATACTTCTTACCTATTTTAATTAATAATTAAATACTTTTTTTTATGTTTTAGTTCCTTTAGAT
>NW_025220652.1:0-244 GCF_014066325.1 Apis laboriosa | reverse complement strand
ACAAAATGAAATTAATCCCAATCCATCTCATTCTAAAATAATTGATAATATATTTGGTCTTAAAATTAATATATATATTGAAATTAAAAATAAAATTATTAAATAAAAAAATCGATCTATATAATATATTCTTAAATTTATATATCTAATTCTATAAATAATAATTATTGAAAAAATCAATCTAACTAAAAATACAAATATTAATGATTTATGATCAATTAACATAAAAAAATTAAATTTTATA
>NW_025220651.1:0-226 GCF_014066325.1 Apis laboriosa | reverse complement strand
TATATTGGTTTCTGAGGAAAGGAGAAATTTAATTTAAAGAGGATTATTTGCATAAATAATTGTTGATGTTTCCTTTATTTTTGCAAGGTAAATATCGTTTTTTGGAAATGTTATAGATGTTTTTAATCGTAAGATATCTAGATGGGGATGTCTTATATTGGTTTCTGACGAAAGGAGAAATTTAATTTAAAGAGAATTATTTGTGTAAATAATTGTTGATGTTTCT
>NW_025220650.1:0-323 GCF_014066325.1 Apis laboriosa | reverse complement strand
ATATTATTTCTGCCTTGCCGATAAAAAAACTACCTATTATTCCTTGTTTCTTCGCTTAATTATCTTTGATATCTTTTTTTGTTCGATCGTAAAACGTAAAACTTTTGTAATAATTTATTAATACGTTATTAAAACGTACCATGAAACGTAAAAATATTCATAGAAGCGAATCCTTTTTTTTTTTTTCTTCGTATCAAATCATATATTTTCAATATTCCTTTTTATATATCTCGTATATAATGTAAATAAAACAGCGTGGGATAGAAAATACTGATGTATTAATTAATAATTTCCCTTTTTTAATCATTCCCTTTTTTTTTTCT
>NW_025220649.1:0-1071 GCF_014066325.1 Apis laboriosa | reverse complement strand
TATATATATATATATGTATATATAATTGATATCTTTAAAATTTATAATCAAAAAACTCAGATTTCTGAGATTTTTCGTTTTCTAAACTAATTTAAATCTAATCTAATCTAATCTAATCTAATTTAATTTGAATATAATTTAACCTAATTTAGTTTATTTAGATAAATTGATTATTTATTTATTTAGTTAATTTGTGGAAAACAATAAATTTAAATAAAAATAAATATTTAGATGATTAACATTAGCACTTAGAAGAATTTATTATCAAATGAAATATAAAATATAACAGTTTTATAATATGTATTTCATTACTAATTTAAATCTAAATATACATATGATGCATACATCTTATAATATATATTAATATTAATAAATAATATTCATATAAAATTTATTGTAATTATCAATCAGATGAATGCTTGAGTATAATGAAAAAAATCTTTTTTATCTATTAAACATTTAATTTTAATACATATTTAATTCTAAATATTTTTAAATTGTAAAATTATACATTAAATATATTAAATTTGTTTAAATATAAATTTTAAATACTTCGCAATAAACAATCTATTTCGATATTTTAATAAAATTATTAATAATAAATCGCACTTAATAAATCGCAATTATCATTTTATATTTTTTTTTAATGTTTTAATGTTGTTTTGTGTTTTAATTTTTATAATAGCATTCTCCTAAATATGACATAAGTATTTAAATCATAATATTCTTTACAATATTAATATATTATTATATATAAGATAAATCCAATGAAATTAAAATAAAATTAAAATTATTCTAATAGTATTATTTTATTTTTATTGAATTATTTCATTCAAAATTTTTATTTATATCAAAATTGTTAATAAATTATAAATAAATAATTTAATTAAATCTGATATAGAAAATATTCATATTTATAGAAAATATTCTATTTATTATTATTAGGTATTATTATTATTATATTATTATATTATATATTATTATTATTATTATTTAAATGTAAAAATTAAAAAAAATATTAATGAAATATATAAATTATACTTATACATTATTCATTAACAATTAAACAAT
>NW_025220648.1:0-214 GCF_014066325.1 Apis laboriosa | reverse complement strand
TTACTCAAAATATGGATTTTTTTATTGACTTTTAATCAATTTTCTATCTCTTTATATAAAACTCAAAAAAATTTTGTTTAATAATAATGTTAATTAATGTGAATTTTGAATTTTGAATTTTGAATGAATTTTTAATGTTGTTAATTAATAATGAATTTATTTTAATTAAATTATCCAAATTTATAAACTTTTAATTATACTTCAATCTATGATT
>NW_025220647.1:0-314 GCF_014066325.1 Apis laboriosa | reverse complement strand
TACGAAAAAGAAAGAAATAAAGATTAAAAGAGTAAAAATAAGCATGCCATATCAAAATGCTTTTGATATAGCATTCCGTCAATCACCGAATAGAAAAAACTTCTTTTGTCAGTTATATGATCCCATTGATGTTATATCATCTATGTCATCTAAGTTCTTCTCAAATATTTTAAATCCTTCAATCTGGTAATATTGCACCCGAATACTAGAATACTCAAGAATATTTTGATTTATTGTTCACTATTTAATGTTATGTCTGAGATTCACTGTCAAAAGATTAAATATTTATCGCTATTCTTGAAAATTGTCGAAGT
>NW_025220646.1:0-361 GCF_014066325.1 Apis laboriosa | reverse complement strand
AATTCAGAAAAATATTACAAATCACAAAAATGAAAATATTTTGCGAAATTATGAAAAATTCAATCTAAAATCTGAAAATATTTTATAGAAATAAAAATCTAACGCTTATTTATTAACCCCAAAGCACGAATGAATTCATTTACTTGGAATATTAATTTCCCATACGCGAAACAATTTCTTCATTTAAAGATCTCCTGTTTTTTATAGTTTTATTAAAAATAAAAGAAATAATATTATTACTTTACCAAAAGTAAAATCAACTTACATGAAACTAATAATATTAATCTATAATTAATCTAAAATCTATAAGATTTTACTCAAATAGCGATTATAAATCACGAAAAATACTGTTTCAAATAAT
>NW_025220645.1:0-266 GCF_014066325.1 Apis laboriosa | reverse complement strand
TCACACGTGTGAATAAAATGATACTAAAATATCAATCTTCCTCTATTTTTTAATACAATTATCACTTATTACAATAGTACTCAATTAATTATGTAACAGCATTTAAAACATCAGTTAACCAAAAATATTTCTAAAACCATAAAGTTTTCTATAAATTGATATACAATAAATATTTCTATAAATTGATAAACAAGAGACCAAGCATTATTACAAATATTTCCATTTCTTCTTCTTCCTTTTAAATTCCCAAATAAATTCTAAAATTA
>NW_025220644.1:0-244 GCF_014066325.1 Apis laboriosa | reverse complement strand
CGAATGAAAATTTTTGGATCAGGTAAAAATTCTTGAATCGAATGAAAATTCTTGAATCGTGTGAAAATTTTTAGATCAGGTAAAAATTCTTGGATCGAATGAAAATTCTTTGATTGAATGAAAATTCTTGGATCAAATGAAAATTCTTGGATCAAATGAAAATTCTTGGATCAAATGAAAATTCTTGGATGGAGTGAAAATTCTTGGATGGAATGAAAATTCTTGGATCGAATGAAAATTCTTG
>NW_025220643.1:0-245 GCF_014066325.1 Apis laboriosa | reverse complement strand
TTATGGGATAGTGATATTGGCAATGGAAATGATTCTGTATCATGTATATACAATTAACTTTCATTCTGTAGAAACAATCAGGTGAGTATAGATGGATAATTTGAGCTAACTAATATTAATAGCAATTATTCTAGAAGTTATAAATTATTATATTATAATAATAAAATATTTTTCAATAAAACATTATAAATATTATAATTTTGATTTATAAGCATATTTAGTGATAAGTTAATTATTTAAATAAA
>NW_025220642.1:0-1185 GCF_014066325.1 Apis laboriosa | reverse complement strand
TCAAACTTAATAATAATAACAATTTAATGTGAAATTAAAAGTTTAAATATCTTGAATTATGTCTTTTATATTATTCTGCATTCGTTTGAAATTATATCTTTATTTTCAAATTCTATTTTTTAAATTTTGTCAGTTTTTTTTTAAATTTTGAAAAAATTATTCAAAGTTAACAGTAACAACAATTTAACATGGAATCAAAAAGTGAAATATTTTGAACTCAAAAATACCAATTATGTATTTTATATTATTTTACATTCGTTTGAAATTATATTTTTATTTTCAAATTTTATTTTATATCACTGAAATTATATCTTTATTTTCAAATTTATTTCAATTTTATTTTATATCACTGAAATTATATCTTTATTTTCAAATTCTATTTCTTAATTTCTTTTTATTTCTATTTCTATTTTGTCAGTTTTTTTTAAATTTTGGAAAAATTGTTCAAAGTTAACAGTAACAATAATTTAACATGGAATCAAAAAGTGAAGTATCTTGAATTCAAAGATATCAATTATGTGTTTTATATTATTTTATATTTCATATATTTGCGCAGATCTACGAATAAAGCAAGAACCAGTGGCAATGACCGACCGGGAAAGGGCGGAAAAACTGGCAGAAAGATTGTCAGGCGAAGTATATACCGGGGGAAGGGGGTTCGATAGTGGTCATTATGGTTCGAATTCGGATCACATGCAGCCTGGAGGACAAATTGGACCCCCCATGGTGCGTTTGCCGCTTGCTCATCCACCGACTCCTGATCTCAGCCCTGCACCCACTAATCCCGCTATGTGGAATACGAAAATGAAGAAGGCTGGCACTGTCTCCACCCCCCATGGTGAGTCCGATTTTATTCATTTCCTATCTTCAAAATATTTAAAGTGTTCTGTTGCTAATGTATCCATTCGTAAATTTGATATTACATATTGAATTAAAATTAGAAAATTAAATAAGAAACAATGATGAACAGAGAATATTAATAATATTTAATAATAATCTGTATTTATACTAATATTTTTGTAATTTTTTTTTTAAATATAATTTTACGCATAACATCTTTTAATACTGTAAATTAAAAAAAAGATGAATTTTAAACATGTTTTGTTTTATATTCTAATAAAATAGGTATATTTTTATCTTTTTATTTACTCTGATATCGTATTACAAATTTCAAATCAACGTATT
>NW_025220641.1:0-448 GCF_014066325.1 Apis laboriosa | reverse complement strand
TCGAGTGCAAAGCTTTGTTAGAGTAATTGCCACGTATTTTTCGATCAAGTAGCAATTTGCTGCCAAATCAAATCGCTGAGAAATTTGTAACGACCTTTTTCGTTTGGATTTATTTAATTTTAAATTTAAAATAATTCATTTGTGATTTGATTTTAGATATCTTTAGGATTAAAATTATGTTCGATCATTTAATCGAGTGCAAAGCTTTGTTAGAGTAATTGCCGTATTTTTCGATCAAATAACGATCTGCTGCTAAATCAAATCGCTGAGAAATTTGTAACGACCTTTTTCGTTCGGATTTATTTAATTTTAGATTTTTTTAGGTTTAAAATAGTGTTCATTTGTGATCATTTAATCAAGTACAAAGTTTTTTTAGAGTAATTGCCGTATTTTTCGATCAAATAGCGATCTGCTGTCAAATCAAATCGCTGAGAAATTTGTAACGACC
>NW_025220640.1:0-247 GCF_014066325.1 Apis laboriosa | reverse complement strand
TCGATCAGCTCGATAGTTGGAGCTCGATGGATTCGAATAGGCCGCATGATTTTCTCTATATTGAGTGTATCCATTGCTAGTCGAGTCTAGAAATGGGCAGACCATTGGATCTGTTCCAGATAAGAACCAAGAAAAAAAAAAGAAAAATTGTAGAAAGGACAGACGGGAGCAGCCAAGTGAAGAAGAAGAAGAAGAAGTAAGCGTCGGATGAATCCATCACGTGGATTCGATGGGATTTGATTAGAAG
>NW_025220639.1:0-212 GCF_014066325.1 Apis laboriosa | reverse complement strand
ATATATGTATAAAAAATATAAAAAATATTTATTAATGAGATAATGACAATTTTTTAATTTAAAAATTATATTATATTCTAATATTGCATTTAAATAGATTGTGTTTAATAATTCTTAATAATTTAGATTGTATATAATTTAATAATTTAAATTATATGTATTTAATAAATTATAAAATCCGATTTTTATAATTATATAAAAATATAATAATA
>NW_025220638.1:0-283 GCF_014066325.1 Apis laboriosa | reverse complement strand
TCTTCGTTCTTCCGAATCTTCGTTCTTCTGAATTTTCGTTTTTTCGAATCTTTGTTCTTCTGAATCTTCGTTCTTTCGAATCTTCGTTTTTTCGAATCTTTGTTCTTCTGAATCTTTGTTCTTTCGAATTTTCGTTCTTTCGAATCTTCGTTCTTTCGAATTTTCGTTCTTTCAAATCTTCGTTCTTTCGAATCTTCGTTCTTCTGAATTTTCGTTCTTCCGAATTTTCGTTCTTTCGAATCTTCGTTCTTTCGAATCTTCGTTCTTTCGAATTTTCGTTCTT
>NW_025220637.1:0-1569 GCF_014066325.1 Apis laboriosa | reverse complement strand
TTCTTTTGAATTTTTATAATTTAATTTCTTATAATAAAATAAAATTAAAATAATTTGTCGAATTAATTAAATAATGTGAAAGATGATCTTAGAAACAATTTTTTATTTTCATTTATATATTAATTAATAACTTGAAAAAATAGTAATCTCTAGAAATGAATTTCGAAATTTTAAATTATATATTCTAATCAATAATTTTTAATATACAAATTTCGAAAACTATCAATTTTTTTTTTAATCTTTCTCTATCACAAATATAGAGACCAATGTTTGGTCTCTTGTATAAACAATGTGAAGGAAATATAACAAATCTAATATAAAGTCATTCGAACAGAAACGTGTTCAGCGTACCGAATGTTCTCAAGGTATTAAATTTCACTGAATTTTTTTATCTATTCCGTCTAAACTCATTAAACGAAAATTTCATTTTCTGATCAAATAATATTTTATATATTGAAATTAAATTTTAAACTATATTTATCAAAAACAAATTTGTAATAAAAATTAGAATTGTTCAACTCATTCTTTTGAATGATTTCAAATATTTACTTGTACAATTATAACAAAATTTTATATATATATGTATATATATAACTACTTCTTTTATTATAATTTTATTATATTGTATTTTAATTATAATCGTTATTTTATCATAAATATTACATACACAATATATGTATTTAAATATGCATTAAAAATAAATAACTCTTTATTCATTAAAAATAATAAAATAAATTCATATAAACTTTACTTATGAAACATAAAGAAAACAAAGAAAACAATTCAAGAAAGAATTCTTTTTAAATAATTATCAATTTGCATTTATTTTGGCAAAGATTAGATAATTGATAAAAAATATTTTTTTTTATGAAATCTAGTATATATTATAAAAAAATATAATTCTCACTTTAAAATATACAAAATATGCAATATATATTATAATAGTATAATTATAAATAGTAAGTATCTTAACAATCTTGTTTTCTTTATATATACAAGTAATTTTGAAGAATCAATTCTATAAATAAAAATAAAAATTAGTATGTAAAAATATTGCTTGAAACTTATTTATTAAATTATATTTCTGTTATATCATTCTATCTTACTCTATCTTTATCTCGTTTCATTTAATATAAATTTATTATTATAATACGTTTTTAAATGATTTATGTTTTAAATGATTAAATGTTTAATACATTTAATTAAATAAGTTAATATATTCAATTAAATAAGATAATTAATTTTTTATATGAAATAAATAAATCTTAACAGTTTTTGTATATATATTTTTTGTTCTTGTTTTAATCTCTAGATAAATATATTCTACAAATATATTAATAAAAATATTTTATAAAAATATATATTTTTAATAAATATATATTTTTATATGCATTTTAGATTTGCAAAAATTTTTAAGCAATATTATGTAAAATATATATATTTACATAAAGTATTCAATAAACAAAAATTCAATAAAATTTATAGAGTTTGTACTATAATAAATATGACTTTAAAGTGTTTATATATTTAATCATGTCTACATTTAATCATGTCTACATTGTATATATG
>NW_025220636.1:0-731 GCF_014066325.1 Apis laboriosa | reverse complement strand
AAGCATTGTCAATCTTGCAGCATCTTTTGGAATTTCTATACCATTGATTTTATATGATGTTGATAAGAAATAATATATGTGTTCCATTTTTGCTAATTAAAACAAATGATGTTTATTTATTTGAGAAGATTTAGTATGATCNAAAAATTTAATTTCATTTTTTTTAAATTAAACATATATATTTTAAAGTAAGATTGTAGTACAATCTCATAAAAAAATTTAATTTCATTTTTTTATATTAAATATATATATATATTAAAGCTGCTCTTCCATAATGATCCACTTTTTTAATATTCAATGTTTGACGTGGTGTAATTGATCCATAATAATTAAGTAATAATGGTAGAAGCATTGTCAATCTTGCAGCATTTTTTGGAATTTCTATACCATTGATTTTATATGATGTTGATAAGAAATAATGTATGTGTTCCATTTTCGCTAATTAAAATAAATGATGTTTATTTATTTGAGAAGATTTAGTATGATCTCATTAAAAAATTTAATTTCATTTTTTTATATTAAATATATATATATATATTTTTTAAAATAAAGATAAAGTAGGATATTAGTATAATCTCATAAAAAAATTTAATTTCATTTTTTTATATTAAATATATATTTTAAAGCTGCTCTTCCATAATGATACACTTTTTTAATATTCAATGTTTGACGTGGTGTAATTGATCCATAATAATTAATAATGGTAGAAGCATTGTCAATATTGCAGAATC
>NW_025220635.1:0-208 GCF_014066325.1 Apis laboriosa | reverse complement strand
TTATTCGACTTTTTTTTTTTTTCGAAAACTAATCTCCTTTGAAGAAGGAAAAGAAACGAACGAACGGGGTCCACGATGTATAACGCAAATAACATCACATATTTCGAAATGTGGAATACATACGAAAAAGAAGGGTTGATTTTCACGAACTTCACGATTCGATTTTGAAACGAAGAAAAGAAATACGAAGAGAGGAAATAAAAAGAAA
>NW_025220634.1:0-397 GCF_014066325.1 Apis laboriosa | reverse complement strand
GTGTCGGAGGCGTCACGGGACGCTTTCCCTATATATAGGCTTTTGCGCCCGAGTATTATGCGTGAGAATCGTAAAATGAATGTGTTGATATGCCTGTTTTGCCATTTTTTAAATCTAGGAGGTTAGGTAGGATAGATAGTACACTTCTGGTGTGCCTGTTAATTATAAGTAGGTAGGGCCGGGCAGGTTGTCACAGTCTCCGATCGGGTAGACACGTTTTCGCATGGCAGTCTGTTTCAGGAAATCAAATTTGAAAAATCGATGCCATTTCGTTTTTTGAAAGCTTTGCTCGAAACGATTTGCTTCGATTTTTCGAATTCAACGCTCGTGGTCGCGATTTCAAAACGAACGTCGAGCTCGAGATTTTGCTCGTGCTGCATCGTTGGTCGTCCATGTG
>NW_025220633.1:0-359 GCF_014066325.1 Apis laboriosa | reverse complement strand
TTAGCATTTTACTCCGTTTATTATACAGTAAGAGATTAAGGTCACTAGAATTAATACTACACCGTTTATTATTGTATACGTCCGTAGTAAGGTTTCGAAAGCAAAACGAAACGGACGTGTTTCCCGGTGCTCTCGCAGTAAAGATATTATCGCCGTGAATACAAGATTAAAACACAAATATTCAATAAATTGTGCTGTATAAAAATTAATTGAATATTTTTTAAGTTAGTAGAAGAAAATTTTAAAAGAGAGAAATCAATTTAAATATCATAAAGTATACTCATGAAACGGCACTATCTCCGAAGATACTGGTGATACATGGGACTTTCTGTGCGAGTTGCAAGCGGGAAAGATTGCTC
>NW_025220632.1:0-245 GCF_014066325.1 Apis laboriosa | reverse complement strand
GGAAAATGACGTTTTCAATCTGATATTCAAGTTTCAAATAATTCTGCGGGAAAATTCGGTTTTGAAAGAAATCTCATCTTTTCTACAAGAAATACTGAATTGCGGCTATATCTACATCGAAATCGGGCGTACATACGTTATCCAGCACTATATGGCGCAGATACTTGTAATTATTAACGAAAATTTAAAATCGATTAGTAAAGAAGGTTCTCGTTACGAAAATCCTGGTTTCTGCGATTTCTGCA
>NW_025220631.1:0-447 GCF_014066325.1 Apis laboriosa | reverse complement strand
TAATTATTTAAATGAATAATAAGCTATACCTACCAATAAATATTAATATTAAATTAATTCAATAATTTAATCTAAAAATTAAAATTTAATTTTATATATACATACATATATATATTTCTAAATTAAATATAAAAAATAAATTCCAAACCAAAAAAAATAAATTTTATTTTTAATTACTTACAATTTATATTAACTAAAAATAAATTTATAACATTTAATTATAATATAAATTCCAAACCAAAAAAAAATAAATTTTATTTTTAATTACTTACAATTTATATTAACTAAAAATAAATTTATAACATTTAATTATAATATAAATTCCAAATAAAAAATAAATAATAATAAACTTATTCTTATGAAATATTAAACATGAGCTTCTAACTTTATATAAGAAAATCTATATTTCTAACTACATTTATTTATATAGTTTAATATAAAACATTA
>NW_025220630.1:0-211 GCF_014066325.1 Apis laboriosa | reverse complement strand
ATCGAAACTCGAATCTCAGAATAGAAACGTCTAGCTCCACGACATTTCAATTCACAGGTCGCCGAAAATAGGATTCTTGAGCGGAAGAGCTACAAAACATATGGAAATCAATATTTATTTTTAGAATTTGAAGTTTCTATGCGGGAATGTGCCAGATAACGTATTTCAGAACGTTTTCGTTTTAGAATTCGTGAAATTCTGTTTTTCAGGT
>NW_025220629.1:0-430 GCF_014066325.1 Apis laboriosa | reverse complement strand
ACTTTATCATTCAATTTTTATTTATATTTCTGTAAATATTTGCTTTTTAATTTTTTTTAATTTTATTTAATTTTACTTTCGATTCACTTTAACTTTCAATTTTAATTTTTAAATTTTATCTTAATTTTGGTGAAAATTTTTAATTTTGTTTAACTTTCAATTTTTAATAATTTTATTTAAAAATTTTAATTTGATTTATATTTTAGTTTATTATTTTCTTTTAGTTTTATATTTATCGTTTAATTTATTTACATATATGTTTATTACATATATTGTAATAATTTATATAATAAATATAATTATGTGGGTCTCGACGTAGTCACCTCCCCGTTGGTGAGACCCGGTAATTGGCATCGGTTTTCATTTTACATTATTTGGTCAAATTATTAAAAATATTATATTAAAAATGTTGTATTAGAATTATATTAGA
>NW_025220628.1:0-1242 GCF_014066325.1 Apis laboriosa | reverse complement strand
TAGTAGTTGTTATATTTGGCCGATGTGCATTCCGGCCCAACGTACAATCATCATGGACAAATGGGCACTCGCGATTTTTTAATTAGTGTTGCGATAAATAAATTACGGTTTGCATTAGAGTTGCGAATAAATAATAATCGCGTTTGCTTTAGTGTTGCGTTTTAAAAGATATCGTGATTTTTTTTAAATAATCTTGATATAAATAAATGTAATTTTTTTTATAATTATTATTAATAATTTGTATGTTTTCTTTATTTCGAATTTTAATTATAGTGATAATTAATATGATATTAGTTTTCAATTTATTTGTATTCTTCTTATTTCTATTATTTCTTATTAATATATTGTCTATATTAAATTTTTATTTTTAAAGTTAGTAGCGTTGCGTTAAAAAATGATCGCGTTTTTGAAAGTAGCGTTGCGTTAAAAAATGATCGTGTTTTTAAAAGTAGTGTTGCGTTAAAAAGTTATCGCGTTTTTGAAAGTAGTGTTGCGTTAAAAAATGATCGTGTTTTTGAAAGTAGTGTTGCGTTAAAAAATTTTCGCGTTTTTAAAAATAGCGTTGCGTATATAAAATGCCCATAATTCTTCCACTAATAAAAGTGGAAATGGTCCTATTTCTGGATCACAAAATGCAGTTACAAGAACTGCAAAAGTGGTGGTCCCTTTTTTTGGATCACCAAATTCTTATAGCCTCTTTTGGCTATTTTTTTCAGCGTCCCTAAATATTGAAGCATTTGTTTATAAAAATATTGCTAAAAAGTTTATTCGTGTGAATTTTTTTAATATTAATATTTTTGTAATATTATTTAAAATCATTATGGTTATAGTAAAATATTAATTTATTTAATATTTTTACTATGATATATTAATATAAATTTAATTCATTTGAATTCAATAATTCATTTTGAATTACAATAATTATTCGTTATCAAAATTAAAATTAAATTTGTCTATATATCCAGTATTTTTTATTTTTTAATTGTTTATTTTTAAACTAGTTGTAAATATTCGAAATTTCTGTGAAATATCAACTTTTACTTTTTTTAAATTTTTACTTTTTTTATATTTTAGATTTGTAATTCATTTATGTTTCATTTGATTGATTGATTTTTTTTTTTTTTTTATATATTTCAGATTTTTTTTAGATTTACTTCATTTTTCAAAGTCACGGGGCATCACGAGATATATATGTTTTAGCTTGAAGTTAAATTTAAATTTTAATTTTAAATATAATGTAAG
>NW_025220627.1:0-1430 GCF_014066325.1 Apis laboriosa | reverse complement strand
GAATTGGAAGTGAGTTTTAATTTTTTCTTTTGAGGAATTTAGAAATGATGATTAATATTCCATAGATTTTATATGGTTTGAGTTTTTTGGGATTGAGTGTTGTGTGAAGAATTGGAAGTGAGTTTTAATTTCTTTTTCTTTTCTTTTGAGGAATTTAGAAATGGTGATTAATATTCCATGGATTTTATGGTTTGAGAGTTGAGTTGTTTGGGGTGAATTGAGTGTTGTATGAAGAATTGGAAGTGAGTTTTAGTTTTTTCTTTTTTTTTTCTTTTGAGAAATCATTCTTTGAGAATAGTGATTAATATTCCATGGATTTTATATGGTTTGAGAGTTGTGTGTTGTGTGAAGAATTGGAAATGAGTTTTAATTTTTTCTTTTTTTTTCTTTTGAGAAATCAGGGAATGGTGATTAATATTCCATGGATTTTATATGATTTGAGAGTTTTTTTAGGGTGAATTAAGTATTATTGTGTGAGGAAATTGGAGGTGATTAATATTTCATGAATTTCATATAATAACATTTGAATTTTTGGTGTATTGAAAGTTGTGTATTGTGTGAAGAAATTGGAAGTGGTTTTTAATTTTTTTTTTTTTTTTTCGTTTGAGGAATTTAGAAATAGTGATTAATATAGTAGAAATGGATTTCATATGATTTGGTATATGATAGATTGTTTGGATGAAGATGTGAGTTGAGTGTTGTGTGAAGAATTTGAAAGTGATTAATATTCCATAGATTTCATATGGTTTGAGAGTTGAATTTTTTGGGATGAGTTGAGTATTGTGTGAAGAATTGAAAGTAATTTTTAATTTTAATTTTTAATTTTTTTTTGAGGAATCTAGGAATAGTGATTAATATTCCATGGACTCCATATTTGAGAGTTGAATGAATTGAGTGTTGTATGAAGAATTGGAAATGAGTTTTAATTTTTTTCTTTTCTTTTGAGGAATTTATAAATAATGATTATTATTCTATAGATTTCATGTGGTAACGTTTGAATTTTTGGTAGAATATTTGGATAATGGCGTGAGTTGAGTGTTGTATGAAGGAATTGAAAGTAATTAATATTCCATGGATTTCGTGTAACAACGAATTTGAATTTTTGGTGTATGATAAAATGTTTGAATTACGTAAAAGAAATCGAATAATTTTTAATTTTTCTTTTTTTACCCGTCATTAATTATTTAAATATTGATTTTAACTCGCCAACAATTACTGCAAGTAATGTGAAAGAGGAGATCGAAAATTCTTAAAAAAAAAAAAAAAAAAAATACAAAAATAAAACTTCACTCGTAGTCTATTCCATCCTAAAATCGTATAATCGAAAAATTTTAGTATATTGATTACGTTTATATTAAAAAGTCGAAAGCGTGTTAAACGAGCGAAGAATAATTTTAAACCAATGTCCCATTCGTCATTTTGTTTCCTTC
>NW_025220626.1:0-416 GCF_014066325.1 Apis laboriosa | reverse complement strand
ATATTATATATTAAATTCATATTAAATTCTTTCTTTGTTGTTTTAGTTTTTTGAATTTATATTTTGTTTTTTAACTTTGATATTAAATTCTTCTCTTATGTTTCATTCTTTTTTATTTTATAGTAGTTAACTTTTTGTGTTGTATTCTCTTTTAATTTTTTCATTATTCATTATTTGTATAATATATTGTTAAATGTTTTATATATTATTTATTCATCATTTATATATATGTATATTTATATATGTAACAATATATATATATATATATATTTATTCTTTCAATTAAATTAATTTATGTATCAAATTTTATTTACATTCTCTATATTTTTTTTTAGATTTATTCAACTTTAACGTTATTCTTCTTTTATATTTCAATTCTGTTTATATTTTGTTCATCTCAATTTAAAATATCTTAC
>NW_025220625.1:0-205 GCF_014066325.1 Apis laboriosa | reverse complement strand
CGTTCTGAAAAACGTTATCTAGCACTATCCCACATAGAAACTTGAAATTCTGTAAAGAAATATTGATTCCCATATGTTTTGTAGCTCTTCCGCTAAGGAATCCTAATTTCGACGAACTGTGAATTGAAATATCGTTGAGCTTGACGTTTCTATTCTGATATTCGAATTTCGATTAATTTCGCTGTAAAAATTCGATTTTGCATGA
>NW_025220624.1:0-322 GCF_014066325.1 Apis laboriosa | reverse complement strand
GAAGAAATCATCGAAACGCCAATTTCGGGACCGAAACGTCACTCTCAGCGATATGTCAAAGCAGAATTCGCCGAAACTAGGATTTTCTTTCCGAAAACCTACTTCTATTGTCGAAATCAAATTTTCGTTTCAGAATTCCACGTATCTGAGATAAACACAGGTGGATAAGGTATTTCTCATCGATTTCGTTTTAGAAATCCCGTAATGGCGATTTTCGTGTCGAAAAGTTGCAATTTCGTTCAAATCGCAATTTTCACTGAAGAATTCATCGAAACGCCAATTTCGGGATAAAAACGTCACTCTCAGCGATATGTCAAAGCAG
>NW_025220623.1:0-216 GCF_014066325.1 Apis laboriosa | reverse complement strand
GTTACGGTAGCCCAGGCGGTTCATACGCTATAGTCGTATAAAGAAGACGAAATTTCAGAATATTTAAAACAGTGCCTCATTAAAACGGCTGTATCTCCGAAAATGCTGGAGATACATGGGACTTCCTGTGCGCGTTGCAAGCGGGAAAGATTGCTCTTTACACTCAATCTTCACTGGTTACGGTACCACAGGCGTTTCATACGCTATGGTCGTATA
>NW_025220622.1:0-246 GCF_014066325.1 Apis laboriosa | reverse complement strand
TATTTATAAAAGAATATGCAATATATTAGTATACAAATTTTTCTTCAGTTAAAAATATAATCTTATTTCTTGTTATGTAAATAATATTGCTTATCTCGAGATAAGCAACTACTAAGGTAATTGATTCTACAAATATTTCCAAACCGACATATCGCAAAAAAAGTAAATATATAATAAAGAAAAATAAAGAAAAATAAATTACATTAACATTAAAAAAATTCTACATTTTTCAATTATTGACATTCA
>NW_025220621.1:0-1158 GCF_014066325.1 Apis laboriosa | reverse complement strand
AAACATAATAATTATCTTAATAACAAAATATATCTTGTTGAACTATATCTTATCCTTTGATTTACGGATACAACTAAAAAAATAATGAGTTGTATTTAAAAACACATAGTGGGCATATAATATAAATTAACTTTATAATATTATAAATTCATAACTTTAAAATATGAACAATTATATAATATTATTATTAATAAAGTTTAAAGAAAATTAATGAAACATATTCCATAGCGAAATAAATTTTCTGATTTTTTTTCATAAATTTTTTTTTTGGCTAAAGACGTGAATTTTTAATTCTGTATAAAACAATTTTNCACAAAAATGTTTGTTTATTGATTTCAAATTTTTAACTTTAAAATCATTTTTAGATCATAAGGAATCATCGAACGTGTATCGAAATAAATTACAATATTATAAAATAATAAACTATTTATTTTTATTCAAAATTGATATATCTTTCTAGAATTACTTCTTTTCGCAAGTGACAAAAAAAATGGTGACTTTTATTTAAAAATACATAGCACAACATAGCACACAATATAAATTAACTTTATAATGAAAACACTCTATCAATAAATGATTGATATAGCAATAATAGGAAATTGAATAAGCAATATATTCGATATTATATATATGAGCAATCACACAAGTCATTCACATCGAATTCCATATCTCATATGTAACAAAATATGAGTCTTCAATGATGACGGCATAGATATCGATGGATAATTATAAAATTTATAGTGAATTTGAGGATATTGTGATTCAACATTTAATAATCGATATTGATTGTTTTTTAATCATCAAAATCGAACATTTGAACTATGTATTCATTGTTGATTCATTGTCTTCAAATATATATTTTTGAAATTATTATATGGAATTAAGATGATATATTATTTTATTATGATATCATTGAATCGATGCTTTATATATATATATAATGTCATTGTAATTAATTTATTATTAAGGATGAAATGAAGAAACGTTGAGAATGTACATTATGATTTTCGCCATGATATGGCTTAAAAATGGCTTTAGAAACAACAATTTGACATTGACATATTTATTTATCATTGATATTAAAATTTTATTTATCATTGATGACATTTTTTAACATAATAACTCATTTTTTTTATAATACAATAAAAAACACATTAT
>NW_025220620.1:0-1234 GCF_014066325.1 Apis laboriosa | reverse complement strand
AATATTCTCTTATCTTCCTCTTCCACAAATTCCTCGAACGAACAATTCTCACGAAGCAGAAAAAAGAGAAAAATCCGCAGCCGATTCGGAGTGAAAATTCGTAATTAATTTTCCGATTACAATTCGGATGAAATTGTAAGTCGCTTCGGGCCGGATGTCGTATTTACGTCATGTCTGCGCCGACAAGGGACACGTTTGTCCCTCGACAGCCGTGGAAGGTACCGATGCTATAAGGCTATATACGTGTTCGAACCGGACACGGTTGCGCGGGGACCGTGCCGCATTTTATTTCACCTCTAATGATTCCTCAAAACAAGCTTTATGTCCCCGGACGGCTCGCCCGTATTTGGCGCGGCGCTTTTATCGCAATGTTTTCTGCCTGTCCTCCGTGGCTCGGACAGAACGGCGAGAAACCTCCGACAGGTGGCAACTATCGGTCTCGAGACGCGAAAAAGAAGAACCGATCGTCGTTATGATATTTTTTTCATCACACCTTTTGTTCCCAACCTTCGGAGACCGCGAACGAATACCAATTATTATACCGGCCACGGGATTATTTGCGAGCCGCATCGCTCGTGTTGGAAAAAAAAAAGGACACTTTTCTTTGTCTCCTCGCCTTTCTTTTTCTTTTCTCGCTCGTTGAAACAATCCTGCTTGGAAGGAAACGCGGAAACATTTTGAACGAACGGTGTTTTTTTATTCGTATAATAGAAGAGCGTGTGAAATTTCGTTGACGTACGAATTTTAGATTTGTTTTAACGTAGCAATGAACGATTTTTCATTATCGCCTATCATTTTGATTATTGATCAAACATGATAATACGGTTTTCCTATAAATAGAAACGTTAAATCTGAATTCGATAAAAATATCATGTCGTTTCCGAATTTGAGCGTGAATAACGGTTGTCATGATTGTTATCGGTCGAGATATTGGGATAAAACGGGTCACACACGTGCATAGCATCGGCGATCTTCTTCGAGAGATCGTTAACAAACGGGTCAGTTTTGTCAATTATCTTTTGTTGATACGAGCGTAATATAATACTTCTAAGATATCGATCTTGATCCCTTCTTTATCATTCATAGTTTAACTCTCAATTGAAAAAAAAAAGTCTGGATCATCGTTCGTGCTCGGTCATTTAGCCATAATCTACAGATGTTCAATATGGGTCACTGTCGTATACACGAATAATAAAACCAATTTATCGAATCTTTTATTCTTTTTCTATTTATG
>NW_025220619.1:0-207 GCF_014066325.1 Apis laboriosa | reverse complement strand
CTTTTTTTTTTTTTAAAATGTTAATTCGATTGATATTTGGCGATCTATAGTTCTTGGGACGAGCTTTGAAAGTGATAAGCTCTATACATATTTAAAGATTCTGTAAAATTTGAAAGTTCGAGACTTTAAAGTTCATTCATGGATTACGATGAATCGTGTGCACTTTGGATATTTTGAAATTTATTTTGAACTTTAGAAATTTCAAAA
>NW_025220618.1:0-203 GCF_014066325.1 Apis laboriosa | reverse complement strand
ACGTATTTAACGTTTCGCCATTTTTATCCCTCTCTATGATTTTCCTCTTCGATTCGTGAAAAAATTGTATCCTCGCAAATTTCGAATTAGTTGCAGGGAGAGAGAGCGATATCGTAAAGAGTGAGAAAGAGGATTGGCAAGTGACAGGTATTCGACACATCAGAATATTTTTAAAGATCACTCCTTACGTAAAACGTTTTTTA
>NW_025220617.1:0-524 GCF_014066325.1 Apis laboriosa | reverse complement strand
GATCACTCCTTACGTAAAACGTTTTTTAAAAGGTTTCTACATTTTCGTGGTTAAATAAAAGATTCTTCTACTCTATGTATTTAACGTTTCGCCATTTTTATCCCTTTCTACGATTTTCCTCTTTGATTCGCGAAAAAATTGCATCGTCTTCGCGAATTTTTAATTAGTAGGAAGAGAGAGCATCGTGAAGTGTGAGAAAGAGGATTGGCAAGTGACGGATATTCGACAGAATATTTTTAAAGATTACTCCTTACGCGTTTTTAAAAACGTTTCTACATTTCTCGTGGTCAAATAAAAGATTCTCGATGCAAAAATTCTACGTATTTAACGCTTTTACCCTTTTCTACGATTTTCCTCTTCGAGTCGCGAAAAAATCGTCCTCGTGAATTTCGAATTAGTTACAGGGAGAGAGAGCGATATCGTGAAATGTGAGAAAGAGGATTGGCAAGTGACGGGTATTCGACACGTCAGAATATTTTTAAAGATTACTCTTTACGCGTTTTTAAAACGTTCCTACATTTCTC
>NW_025220616.1:0-607 GCF_014066325.1 Apis laboriosa | reverse complement strand
CAAGAGCGAGGTTTCGGTCGATAATTAGGGTTGAAATTTGTCCGAATCCAACGATCCTGGATCATCTTTTTCGTTCGTGAACGGAATCGATCGGTGAAATATCGATTTTAAGTGAAGCACGATGATCGATAGAAGTTGGAAGATTATTCGAAATATATCGATTCCAAGTGAAACACGATGATCGATATAGGATTCGATCGGCTTTTTCGATTGGATAGAAGTTGGAAGATTATTCGAAATATATCGATTCCAAATGAAACACAATAATCGAATAGAAATTGGAAGATTATTCGAAAAATATCGATTCCAAGTGAAACAGAATGATCGATATCGAGTAGAAGTTGGAAGATAATTCGAAATATATCGATTCCAAGTGAAAGAGAATGATCGATATCGAGTAGAAATTGGAAGATAATTCGAAAAATATCGATTCCAAATGAAACACAATAATCGAATAGAAATTGGAAGATTATTCGAAAAATATCGATTCCAAGTGAAACAGAATGATCGATATCGAGTAGAAGTTGGAAGATAATTCGAAATATATTGATTCCAAGAGAAACACGATGATCGATATCGGATTGGATAGAAGTTGGAAGATTATTCG
>NW_025220615.1:0-513 GCF_014066325.1 Apis laboriosa | reverse complement strand
AGAAGATAATTTGAAAATAGTGTTTTTTTTTTAGAATAAGTGAGTAATAATTTTTAGAATTCTCCTTCCAGACAGAATAAATCTTCAATCAGAACTATTTTAAATAATATTGGATAGAATTTTCTCTTGAAAAATCCGATATACAGTATACATTTTATAATATGGAATTAAAATAATTTCCAGTTATCAATAATTTTTAAATGATAATATAAGTTATTTTATAATTAAATCAATACCAACAATATTTTTCCATTTTCTAAACACCACTTCTTAACTTGAATAATCAGAATCAAATATTTTATAGTTAAAAAAAAAAAGTTCTTGAATAAACGTTGGTCCCGTTTTTTCTCGATATTCAACCGTGTTTGTACTTAAACGCAATTACGATCTTCACCTAGATTTACTATAGTTAAAGGCATGCTGTGTCGCATGATTGAAACGCACAGTTAAAGGTTTTCCGGTGGCTTTCGATGTTTCCTCATTTCCCGCGGTCCCATTTTTCCATCGTAAAGC
>NW_025220614.1:0-510 GCF_014066325.1 Apis laboriosa | reverse complement strand
TTTTTTAAAACATTCCTCCTATCTTTCTTGGTCAAATAAAATTTTTTCGATGCAAAAATTCTACGTATTTGACAATTTTTATCCCTTTCTACGATTTTCCTCTTCGATTCGCGAAAAAAATTGTATCGTGTTCGCGAATTTCAATCGCGAAAGTTAATTTCTTCTCGAGAGGGAGAAGGACTTGCGATTAATTGTGCGCACAATTATTATTATTATTAATCGTAGATAGAGCGACATCGTGAGATATACGGGAAAGAAGGTTGGCGAGATGGCAAGTGACGGGTATTCGACACGCGAGACCGAGGAATCACTTTATAATTAGTCGCGATATACGGAAACTCGGGATGCGTGCGCAAGTATACGTACGTACGTACGTACGAGTCGAGCGCTAGGAGGTCAGTTGAAGAACAATGATGTAGACAGGGGGGTTGAAAAGAGAAGAGGGGTCGCAGACGGGTCTAATAAGGAGCAATCTACGGAAGAGGGGAAAAAAAAAAAAGAAAAGAAAAA
>NW_025220613.1:0-206 GCF_014066325.1 Apis laboriosa | reverse complement strand
CTTCTTATAGTTATAAAGCGTGGACATAAACGATTCCTTTGTAAAAATAATTAATAGAAACTGGACAATAAAAGAAAAAGGGATAAAAGATGGGATACGCCAGATATACCGGTGAGCGTATTCGAGGTATCGGGTTCGTGTAACGTTAAACGCAGCCGCGTGTCCAACCATTGTCGCGAGGAAGAAAAGGACCCTCGTATATCGAT
>NW_025220612.1:182-254 GCF_014066325.1 Apis laboriosa | reverse complement strand
AATTTTTAACAGAGACCAATTTCTTAAAGTTCCTCGCCCAAAATTTCGACTTTTCATTAGGAGAATATGATA
>NW_025220612.1:0-115 GCF_014066325.1 Apis laboriosa | reverse complement strand
CAAAATTTCGACTTTTCATTAGGAGAATATGATAGGCAAAGAGGCACTAAAAATTTTTAACAGAGACAAATTTCTTAAAGTTTTTCGCCCAAAATTTCGACTTTTCATTAGGAGA
>NW_025220611.1:0-579 GCF_014066325.1 Apis laboriosa | reverse complement strand
TAGTTAGTAGTATCAATATTAATTAGGTTCATATTATAATATATCAATATTAATATATCAATATTAATTATTCAATATTATAATATAAAAATTATTCTGAAATTTATTGTTTAAGTATTCAATGACTTATAAACAAAATATAGAAGAATTAAAATATAAATTATTCAATTTTTTAAACAAAATTTTTTTAACAAATTATGATAATAAAGATATTCCAATTGTTTTAATCAGCCTAAACTAACAAATTTATTCATAAGAATGGATAAAAAAAATTATTTGAATTAATATTATTGAGGAAAATTAATTTTGTATTCGATCATTCTAATTTATATTATTTATATATAATGACTATATTCAACGACTATGATATTAAATAGAAATTCGATAATAGATAGAAATTTTTTTGTAAATTATAAATATTTTACTTTAATAATGACTTATCATTAATTAGAATATTCGAAATAAATTTGTATTTTAATTCAATTTTGCTATTGTCAGCTTGTTTGATTTTTGTAAAAATATGTTCAATGAATGATGAATTTTTGAAATGGAAAATAAAATTTATGGATTTTTTAATTA
>NW_025220610.1:0-907 GCF_014066325.1 Apis laboriosa | reverse complement strand
CGATGTTATAATAAATGAAGATAAAAATACATTTGAAATTACAATCTAAAATACAAATTTGAAGAGTGAAAAGTAATTAATCTCGTCAGTTTTTTACTTCAGTAAATCATCAATCATGTTTTTAACCAACGTTTTTAACTTTACGGAATACACATATGTATCAAATATTAATGGCAACGAATATTACAAACAACATTGTAGATGTGTCATTTGCAAAACTATTGTAGAAATAGAAATGGTTAATTATACAATTTTTCCTTTTATATTTCAATTAATTTTCAATGCTAATAAATATTGAATAATGTATATAACATATGTAACAATTACCAGGTATCAGAGAAATGTATCCTGAAATGAATAAAAGATATTAAGATTATTATTCAAGATTTATATTCAAGATTTTAAAAATTAATTTTTCGTGATTAAGTGGGAGATTACATTTAATTGTTATGAATTAAATTTAATTCGACTAATGTATGATTTGTGCTAAACTATGTAGAATAATTAATTGGATGAAGTCATTATTGTCAAAATAATATTGCTCGATCCTTTGTTTCCGCGAAATTAATGAAAATTGGTGATAAACAATGCTTTAGAGATTCGATATTGTTGCGGTTAATATTATTAGCAGTATTTCAAAGCGATAAAATAAAGAGATATTAAAAATCTCTTCTGTATTTTAGAGAAATTAATTTCTTTAGCAAAAAATATATATTTTTATCGCTATTTCTCATCAAAGCAAAACGCATAATATTAACAATATAATTATTTAAAAATACATAAAATTCGTTTTATACCTTTTTTATAATTACAATCTTCCTCCTTGGTTAAGCAATACGCGAATTGTTTCAAAGTATAATTAATGAGTAATAATTCGTCGATAATTTTTTTTTTTTTTTTTTTTTTT
>NW_025220609.1:0-205 GCF_014066325.1 Apis laboriosa | reverse complement strand
AATTAGTAAAGATTCTCGTCCAAAATTTCCAATTTTCATTAGGAGAATATAATATGCAAAGAGGTGGCACTAAAAATTTTTNAAAGAGGTGGCACTAAAAATTTTTAACAGAGACCAAATTCTTAAAGATTCTCGTCCAAAATTTCCACTTTTCATTAGGAGAATATGATATGCTAAGAGGTGGCACTAAAAATTTTTAACAGAG
>NW_025220608.1:0-511 GCF_014066325.1 Apis laboriosa | reverse complement strand
GTATACAACTTTGATAAAGTACTTTCTTATAATTTCCTAACAACCGACTACTACTATTAATAACGANTTATCTTTATAAGAAAAAGAAAGAATTTTCATATTTTCGTATACAACTTTGATAAAGTACTTTCTTATAGTTTCCTAATAACCAACTACCACTATTAATCTATCTAAATAACGAAGAGAAGAGATAAGAATAAATTCACCAATATCTTTATCTTTATAAGAAAAAGAAAGAATTTTCATATTTTCGTATACAACTTTGATAAAGTACTTTCTTATGGTTTCCTAATAACCAACTACCACTATTAATAACGAAGAGAAGAGATAAGAATAAATTCACCAATATCTTTATTTTTATAAAAAAGAAAGAATTTTCATATTTTCGTATACAACTTTGATAAAGTACTTTCTTATGGTTTCCTAATAACCAACTACCACTATTAATCTATAAATAATGAAGAGAAGAGATAAGAATAATCACCAATATCTTTATCTTTATAAGAAAAAG
>NW_025220607.1:0-753 GCF_014066325.1 Apis laboriosa | reverse complement strand
GTATAAAGAAGACGAAATTTCAGAATATTAATACAGAGCCTTATTAAGACGGCTGTATCTCCGAAAATAGTGGAGATACATGGGACTTCCGGAGCGCGTTGCAAGCGGGAAAGATTGCTCTTTGTGCTTAGTCTTCACTGGTTCCGCTAGCGCAGGCGTTTCATTCGCTATGGTCGTATAAAGAAGTGGAAATTTCAGAATATTTAAAACAGTGCCTTGTTGAAACGGCTGTATCTCAGAAAATACTGGAGATACATGGGACTTCCTGTGCGCGTTGCAAGCGGGAAAGATTGCTCTTTACACTCAGTCTTCACTGGTTACGCNGCGGTTCATACGCTATGGTCGTATAAAGAAAACGAAATTTTAGAATATTTAATACCGTGTTTTTTTAATACACGTATATCAACGAAGCTAAAAGAGATACACACGCTTTTTGGTGTTATGTGCAAGAGAAAAACATCGTTCTTTGTAGGAAAAAATAGAAATTTAAAATCTGTGACTAAATATTAAAGCTATCTTTGTTTTATACGATTTGTATAATTTCAAGTTTTAATGATAAGGTCGTTGGTAATGTGTACAAAAAAATTAAATATATAATATTTCTCTATGCTCCTTATATATTAATAATACTAAAATGAATATTAAAGAAAGTCCCTGAAAATCAAGATTGTTCGATCGAGAAAAAAGTAATGAATGCAATGTTTTAAAAAATCGATGTATATAAAAAATCATGACGATAAGTATATAACAAAT
>NW_025220606.1:0-655 GCF_014066325.1 Apis laboriosa | reverse complement strand
CTTTTTAGAGAATTAATACGAATAAATAAATCGACAAATCGGATGGAAATTCTAGAAATCTTGGCAAAAAAAAAAAAAAAAAAAAAGAAAAAAATTGTAAAAATCTGACAAAAGAGTTAAAAATTATAATTAGAGGATAGAGGATCGGATGTGAAAAATAAACAGAATCTGTTAGGCCTCTGGTAAACGTTAAAGTATTTATTCACCGGGAACCGGTAAACAAGGAAATTCACGGCAACTTGGTTTTTTTCTTATCTTGATTCGCAAGAACATCTTGGTCCCTTCCCCGATGTTTTGCCAGGGAACCCGTTACATCGTCTCCACGCCATGACTCGATGATGAGACCCCGATGAGATCGAAGGAACAACAGGTGCGAGAGGAAGGAAAATTTTTTGCCTCGTCGCGATAAATGATTTGTTCGTTTGGCGAGACTCGACAGGAGAGTACCGGTTTCTTCTTCCCGAACACGATTTTCGTGTAGTTGGAAGATCAAAGAGGTGGACTGGTTCTGCGTCCCCGTGTTTTTTCATCGAACGGAGACGAATTAAGTGGGAATTTCGAGAGAAAGTAACGGGATTCATCGTATTATTCATCATTCGAACGATTTCGATCCAAACGTGCGACAACGTTTGTTTAAAATCTCGAAACGATTTCT
>NW_025220605.1:0-367 GCF_014066325.1 Apis laboriosa | reverse complement strand
ATTATAAATGGAAGAGTGGAATTTTTTCGATTTTCTATGAGCTACGCGAAATTGCCAATTTTTAGAATAAATGACAATCAACTACGACTCTATATTTTATGTAATAACTTCTTTTTTATATTTTTCGAGAAGCTTAAGAATTTGGAATTGAAAATGGGTCTCGAGGACAAAAAGCCATAGTAGAAGCAGAATTAGTATCTCCAATCACAATTTTCATACATCCATTTTTAAATAAAATTATAACCTCTGATAATCTGAGATCTGGACAATGATGAAAATCCTAAACGAAACCATTATGGCCGAAAAAGAGTTATGGCGACTGGCCCATAAGAGAATAATTCGTTATATATTCATTATAAATTGAAAG
>NW_025220604.1:0-238 GCF_014066325.1 Apis laboriosa | reverse complement strand
AAATTTTTTAGCGATTGACGATGCGTTAGTGCATCGTGCACGACGTATTTTCCACATTTTGTGTGTGTGGTCAGGTTGTGGAATTGCGTCGTTTAATATATTATTCTATACGGTATAATTCGAAATATTTAACATATTTATGATTAATCTCGTTACGATAATTTCCAACAATAACTTGTCCACTATATTAGATTTTTTACTTTCAAGTTATAATAAATTTGATGATCGTAAAAGGCAT
>NW_025220603.1:0-483 GCF_014066325.1 Apis laboriosa | reverse complement strand
ATGTTGATAGTTTTGTATTAGAATTCAGGATGTATCTAAAAATTTTGTTTTTGTAATTTCTAATTATATTGATAGTTTTGTATTAGAGTAGTTGGGGTAATAATTGTACGTGTATTAATATTGGATTAAACCTCAATTAGAATTCAGAGTGTATCTAAAAATTTTGTTACTTTTTAATTATATTGTAAAGTTTTATATTGATAGTTTTATATTAGAATAGTTAAGGTAATAATTGTACGTGTATTAATATTGGATCAAACTTCAATGCATTAGAATTCAAGATGTATCTAAAAATTTTGTTTTTGTAATTTCTAATTATATTGATAGTTTTGTATTAATTGGGGTAATAATTATACGTGTAGTAATATTGGATCAAATCTTGATGCACTAGAATATTCAGGATATATCTAAAAATTTTGTTATTTTTTTAATTATATTGTAACATTGATAGTTTTGTATTAGAGTTAAAGTAATAATTGTACA
>NW_025220602.1:0-347 GCF_014066325.1 Apis laboriosa | reverse complement strand
CGTTGGAAGCGTGAGATTTTCCACTTTAAAACGCTTTTCGATTTATTTCGATACGACTTCCGGTTCCCGAAATATCATCGTACAAAGAAAAGAGTGATTTTTAATCGTACCAAATCCAATTGTATTCTATTAAAATTAGAAAAACTTTGAATCGTTGTAACTCCGAAGATAATGACTTCCGGTCAACGAGTGAACGATCGTTGGAAGCGTGAGATTTTCCACTTTAAAATGCTTTTCGATTTATTTCGATACGACTTCCGGTTCCCGAGATATCGTCGTGTAAAGAAAAGAGTAATTTTTAATCGTTTACCGTCTTCTTTTTGGTAGCTTACATGGACTCGCGCTCA
>NW_025220601.1:0-300 GCF_014066325.1 Apis laboriosa | reverse complement strand
AAAAATAAAAAAAAAATCTATATTGAAAATTCTGGAAAAATTAAATGGGCCACCTACAGCCTAATTACATTTTCCTAATACAAAATCGAAAATATGGACAAAAATTTCGATTAAGATTTCGATTTTTGATTAGGAGAATATAATTCTAGAAGAGGTGGCACGCGGAGATTTTCGTAGAGGTGTTAGTCAACTTCTGGCTAAAATATCCATTTTTGATTAGGGGAACATAATTCTAGAAGAGGTGGCACGCGGAGTTTTCGTAGAGGTGTTAGTAAGTCAATTTCTGGCTAAGATTTCTAT
>NW_025220600.1:0-444 GCF_014066325.1 Apis laboriosa | reverse complement strand
TGTAATATTGAACGGTGCTTCTTTTCTCTCTGTTCTGAAATTCGTACAGCCTATTTGTTTATCAATATACCTTCTGAAATTATTCATTAAAATTCAAAAAATTCTGCAATAGATTCTGTTATGAAAATAAAATTGTTAGAAAATGTTAGTTAAAAGAGTTAATCTCGAATCTGATCAGGTTTCTTTGTAATATCGAACGATGTTTCGTTTCAAAAATTGCTTAATTAATTCGACAATTTCTGCTTAAAATAAATTTTCTCCTAAGCTGAGACGAAAATCCCAATTATTCCTGTTTTCTCGAGAAAACATGGATTACGATTAACATGGATGTTATAAAAATAAAACTTTAACTCTTTCCATTATTTCCATGATAATCTCTTTCCAACCTCTTCGTCCAACAACATCCAACGAGCGAAAAGTCTACTTGCAAAATTTTCATCTCCA
>NW_025220599.1:0-572 GCF_014066325.1 Apis laboriosa | reverse complement strand
TCTACGTGCATGTCTCTGTATCGAGCCACCGTAGGGAATAACGAAAGGGTGGGTCGGAGGGGAAGCGAGTTTAGGGTTGAAGGTGTCGGTGGGCCGGGCCTAACGACTTCCTGATGAGGCAACGTAAACCGCAACTTCTTCGTAATAGACTCTCCTGTCCCCCGATATCGTCCTTAAAGTGGCTTCGCAAAGCTGGAGGGGTGGGCCCGCCTTCAACGTTACGTACCAACCTTGTCACGGCTATCGGAGATATCGGCGCAATTTGTACCTTCCCTCCTTCTCGCACGCTCGTTCGAGATACCGTGAATACCTACAGTGTCCGCCAAAAGTTTGGCCGCACACGCGTTCGATCGTTCGCGTAAGTAATCTTGCCCGATTAGTTGCATTAGAAAAATTTTTCAACATTTTTCGTGGATAAGTGGTAGATACTCTTTTCTGAGATTCTTTTTCTCGCGCAAAGATGAATTGAAAATGTAAAACTTTGCTTGATAACGCGCTGTTTTCGAGAAAATTGATTACACAGATTAGGACAGAAGTCAAATTCGAAAATTTTTCATTCTTCGTGGATGAAA
>NW_025220598.1:0-1150 GCF_014066325.1 Apis laboriosa | reverse complement strand
ATCTTTGAACATTGATGGGATATTTATAACTCATGGGTGGTCATTCGAAGCGCAGAACAATGCTCTTTAAAATGGTTGCCCAATGCTCGAAATCCTCCCACTGGTCTAGCAATTACAGCCTTTCAAACGAAAGAGGAATTTTTAATTTTGCACAATAAAAATTAGGGCAACTTTCAAGCGCTGTATCCTTGAAGTTTCATCGGATATTTATAACTTATGGGTGGTCGTTCGAAGCGCAGAACAATGCTCTTTAAAATGGTTGCCCAATGCTCGAAATCCTCCCACTGGTCTAGCAATTACAGCCTTTCATACGAAAGAGGAATTTATAATTTTCCACATTAAAAATTAAGGCAACTTTGAAGCGCTGCATCTTTGGAGATTGATGGGATATTTATAACTTATGGGTGGTCATTCGAAGCGCAGAACAATGCTCTTTAATATGTCTGCTCAATCTTTGAAATCCTCCCACTGGTCTAAAAATTACAGCCTTTCAAACGAAAGAGGAATTTTTAATTTTGCACATTAAAAATTAGGGCAACTTTGAGGCGCTATATCATTGAAAATTGATGAGATATTTATAACTTATGGGTGGTCGTTCGAAGCGCAGAACAATGCTCTTTAAAATGCTTGCTCAATCTTTGAAATCCCCCCACTGGCTTAAAAATTACAGCCTTTCAAACGAAAGAGGAATTTATAATTTTCCACATTAAAAATTAAGGCAAATTTGAAGCGCTGTATCCTTGAAGTTTCATCGGATATTTATAACTTATGGGTGGTCATTCGAAGCGCAGAACAATGCTCCTTAAAATGCTTGCTCAATCTTCAAAATCCTCCCACTGGTTTAAAAATTACAGCCTTCCAAACGAAAGAGGAATTTTTTATTTTGCACATTAAAAATTAGGGCAACTTTGAAGCGCTGTATCTTTGAAGTTTCATGCGATATTTATAACTTATGGGTGGACATTCAAAGCACAGAACAATGCTCTTTAAAATGCTTGTTCAATTTTCGAAATCCTCCCACTGGTTTAAAAATTACAGCCTTTCACACGAAAGAGGAATTTTTAATTTTGCACATTAAAAATTAGGGCAATTTTGAAGTGCTGTATCTTTGAAGATTTTTGAGATATTTATAACTTATGCATGGTCATTC
>NW_025220597.1:0-239 GCF_014066325.1 Apis laboriosa | reverse complement strand
TTCGCTCCAATTTTCGATATTTAACACTTTTCCCAAGATGGAGACAATAAACAGATGTACATGGTGTACAAATTTTTTAATATCTTCCCAATGTAAAGGATAAATATTCCCCTATCGAATTTTCAATTCTATATTCAATTTTAATTTATCTTTTGTTTACAATTTTCTTCGCTCCAATTTTCGATTCGTATTTAACACTTTTCCCAAAATGGAGACGATAAACAGATGTACACGGTGTA
>NW_025220596.1:0-670 GCF_014066325.1 Apis laboriosa | reverse complement strand
AATTTTTAATTTTGCACATTAAAAATTAGGGAAACTTTGAGGCGCTATATCATTGAAAATTGTTGAGATATTTATAACTTATGGGTGGTCGTTCGAAGCGCAGAACAATGCTCTTTAAAATGCTTGCTCAATCTTTGAAATCCCCCCACTGATTTAAAAATTACAGCCATTCAAACGAAAGAGGAATTTCTAATTATGCACAATAAAATTTATGGCAACTTTGAAGCGCTGCATCCTTGAAGTTTGATGGGATAGTCATAACTCATGGATGATTATTCGAAGCGCAGAACAATGCTCTTTAAAATGCTTGCTCAATCCTTCAAATCCTTCCACTGGTTTAAAAATTACAGCCTTCCAAACGAAAGAGGAATTTTTAATTTTGCTCATTAAAAATTAGGGCAACTTTGAAGCGCTGTATCTTTGAAGTTTCATGCGATATTTTTAACTTATGGGTGGACATTCGAAGCGCAGAACAATGCTCTTTAAAATGCTTGCTCAATCTTTGAAATCCTCCCACTGGTTTAAAAATTACAGCCTTTCAAACGAAAGAGGAATTTTTAATTTTCCACATTAAAAATTAAGGCAACTTTGACGCGCTGTATCTTTGAAATTTGATGGGATACTCATAACTCATGAATGGTCATTCGAAGCGCAGAACAAAGCTCTTTAA
>NW_025220595.1:0-1453 GCF_014066325.1 Apis laboriosa | reverse complement strand
AAAGATTTTGCCATCTAACACATTATATTCTAAGTATACAAAATAAAATTACAAAATGAAAATCTGTATATTTATATCACAACCGAAACACGAAAATTGTCTGTATTTTAATTTTTACTTACAAAAATAATATCGATTAACAAACGTATTACCTATATATTTATATGATATAATATATAAATTTATATTATTTATAATGTAAATATCAATATTTTATACATATAATATTTAATATAATATTTTATACATATAATAATATTTTATATATCAATATATATAATTTTATATTTATTGTCTTGAAAATATAAAAAATTATAAAAATTATAAATATATTGAAAATTATAAAGTTTAAAATAAAAAAAAATAAAAAAAATGTATTTATAAGTGTAATTTCATTACAATTATACTTACTTCATTGATCACCATCACTTTAATGTCAACACTATTATCATTTTATTTATCATTATTACATCATTATTATATCATATTTACACGTCAAACTTTCACTTGAAAAAATTTTACGAATTCTTAAATTTGAACTAAATTTAAAGATACCTTAACTATAATTCAATTTAATATAATTATTTTTTAGCCACGGTTTTTAAGAGACATTACACAAAATAGTTTTTCTTATTTAATATATTTGATAATAAATACTTGTAATTCGTACTTAAATTAATTAAATGCTTCTTTTTAATCTCTGCTTAGTATATAAACTGCTTAGTATATATGTAGTATAGATCTAAAAGATCTTTTTACATAACAATTTAAATTTGTTTAGATTAACAATTAAAGATTTGCTTAGAAATCCTACTAATAAAAAAAAAATCTTAAGAAAAAAGTTATCTTTAACGATTTCATATTGATTTCTGAAAAAATAAAACTACAAATAATTAATAAAATTTCAGAGATACAATTATTTATTAAATCATGATAAATTCAAATATCACATACCATATTTACCTGAAATATGTAATTGATTACTACTTGAGTAATACTTGAGTAATATTTTCTGAAAGAGAATTAATATAATTAATTATTCAAAGAATTATAATTATATATATTATATATAATTATTATTCAGAGAATTAATATAATTAATATAATAAAAAGAAAAAAAAAGCAATTGAAATATTATAATCTTGTACAGAATAAGAAGATAAGTTTTATAATGAACATTCACTAATGCTAATCTAAAAAAATAATTTAATAAATGAAACTTAAATTCAGTATTTTGAATGATCTGAAAAAGTTCTGACTAATGACAAAAATAAACATAACTATTATAACAATATTTTTTGTAACAAATGCAAAATATGATAAGAGATGCTAAATAAGAATAAAATTTAGTAGCCAGAAAGGTTATTGATATAAAAATATTTTTCACATAAATCCAACAATCCACGAATAGAATATTCATTTTGTATGCAATACTAATAAATTAATATTTTTT
>NW_025220594.1:0-202 GCF_014066325.1 Apis laboriosa | reverse complement strand
AAAAAGAAATATAGATTTAGATATTAAATAGATAATATAGATAGATATTAAATATAGATTAATATTAATATCTAATATATCTAAATATAGATTAGATATTAAATAAGATTAGATATTTGAATGGAAATGATTAAAATTACCATCGACGAAATATTATTATAATGTTAAAACGTTAATATATATATAATAAATAGAATATTTA
>NW_025220593.1:0-347 GCF_014066325.1 Apis laboriosa | reverse complement strand
GAAGAGACTGACTTTTCTAGCGACTCTTTATACCTCTAACTATATGTATCGAAGAAACGTCAGATTCTGATTCTTCATAAAAAAGTGCGACGCGGCGTGAAAATTTGTCGAGCGATTGTTGCGAGTTTACGCTCCTCCTTCGCTCGAGCCATCATTAATCCGAGCGTTGTTTTCGCTTCTTCCTATTTTATGTATTACGAAAATAAGTCTGATCGAAGGAAGAGACTGACTTTTCTAGCGACTCTTTACGCCTCTAACTATATGTACCGAGGTCGTTCGAAGAAACGTCAGATTCTGATTCTTCATAAAAAAGTGTGACGCGGCGTGAAAATTTGTCGAGCGATTGT
>NW_025220592.1:0-416 GCF_014066325.1 Apis laboriosa | reverse complement strand
AAATTCTTTCCTAGATTCAGTTTGCACTTTTATAAGCAAATCTATATATTATATATTATATTAATAAATTATACATTATGCATATGTTAATTAATTTTATGAATTATACTTTTATGAATTATACTATGATCATAATTAATTATTTTACATTGATTAATATTTTCTTAATTTTGATTTTCTACGTTATCATCTTAAGATCAATGCGATATTTTTATTTTAGAACATTTTTATTAATCACCCTTCTTGTAAAAAAGTAATAATGATGCAAATTTTTAATATAATAACTTATATAATAATTAAATAATAACATCTATCATTATCAATCAATAGTTTCATATAAAATAAAATTATAAAATTAATATAATCTATTGTAAAATTAAATGAAATCTAAATGTAATAAATTTAATACACTATAA
>NW_025220591.1:0-203 GCF_014066325.1 Apis laboriosa | reverse complement strand
GTAGTTCAAAAACAATCGGAATGTCTAAAATTCTTTCATTTTCTGTTAATTCTGTGTACTAATGTAGATTTTGATGAAATCATAGATGAAGAGACGAAAAACGTGCTTGACATCGAGTACTGGTGCGAAAACTGTTATTAGGACGGAAATTCATTCTTTTCAGTTAATTCTATTAAATAATATCGTTTTTGATTAAATCATAT